>NC_051452.1:9573082-9587350 GCF_001649575.2 Kryptolebias marmoratus | reverse complement strand
CACGACAACCAACTCAGCCACATCTGCATTGGAGCGTCTAAACGATATCGAATGGCACGCGGAGCTATGAAGTGGAGAGGACAGGTGGAATTGCATTGTAACGCCTCCGATTAGGCTGATCGATAATAGCCAGTGGTGGGGGGGGAGTCTGGCCCTGCAGTACGGGAGGAAACCGAGATGAGAATCAGAGAGGGGAAGATGAGGCAGAGGAGGGTGGGAGATAATGAGGGAGGTGGGAGGGGTGACGGAACAAGGAGAGGTGAAAAGACAAAAAAATAAGACAAAGAAATTGCAAAGAGGAGAGGGAGGTGCAATGTTAAAAAGAAGGAAGTCAAGAAGAAGAGGAGGAGGATGGAAAAGTTTGATTACGACAGATGGGCAGATTATTACTGTGCTGCTGAGGAGGGCACAGGTGGACAGAAGAGGGAGAGAAAGCAGGAGGAACGCAGCACTTGAGCAAAAAGAAAACAACATCTCTCCTCTGCTGTCCCCGCAGTGATTTCCCCAGAGAACAGAGAAGGGGAGAATATTTGCTTGTGGCTGAATTTGTCTCTTTTTTTGTTGTTGTTATTGTTTTTGTGCTGCTGTAAGTCTCTCCTTTGAAAGTTGAATCCAGATGAACTGTCACTAATCTATCCGCTTTGACAAATTTCGCCCCCATCCTCGTTGTTGTTTGGTTTGTGGATCATATGGATAAAATGAGAACAAACAAAAAGCCAAGGGAGGATAAATGACATTAAATCGTGTGCACGGATGGGTGCAGGCCAACAGATAGCCCTCGTTTGCAAAATGTAAAGCTCAGCTACAAAAACACATAAAACAACTCATACATACCAAAACTGAGTCTGAGCAAGCAGATGAGAAAAGGTACGGCCGCTTTGGTCAAACCTTGAAAATATTGTTATGATCTGTTGTCTCTCTGACTGTGTGTTGGGGATGACTCTCAGCTACTACCACACCAAATTCTACCTCCATATCTGTAAAACCGATTGAGTTCTAGCCACTTTTGTGTTGGCTAAGGCTGATTGGCTCTGGTGGACATCATGAATTTGACTGATTCCAAAATTTAATCAGTTGTAGATGTACATCCAATGATTACTCAGAGTTTCACTACAATCCATACAGTGTTTCATGAGATATTTTACTAACAGAAAAACAAAATCTCTAGACCTCAACAATCAGTTCTTATTTCTACTCGTGGCTTCAACAGAGTGAGCTGATTGGTCAAACTTGTTTTCAAACATGCTGTAGAAATAAAACTGGCCTCAACATTGAAGATTCAAAGTTTAAACTGAGCTCCGGAAAACTGGCCACAAATGAGTCTTTGTGAGCAGAAAAAAAGCCATTTTAAAGTGCGAACTACAGGTGTTGACCTGAATATGCACGCATCTGCACACATGAATATTTCATACATTTGTAATTCAAGCTTATAAAGTGACAAATGTTTCACTACATCCACAACCACTAATTTGAAACAATCATCGCAGCGGTTTGCTGCTAAATAGAACAATTCATACGACTGATTACAGTTTGCAGGCAGCATCCACGTGTGTTCAACCAGAAATGCAACGCAGTACCTATGTCACTTATCGTAATGATCTTAGTCTAAAACTCGGGCATAAAAGACAGTGGGGGAAATGCGTTCCTTCATGGAATGCTAGGCCTTTAATTTTTGTCTGCATCACAATACAAGATGGATAACAACCCAGCATGTACAGTGCTTTCACCATCCATTAGTGGTTATGATACAACGTCCAGGATCCCTCTTTTCAATGACAGAGTGATGGCTCAACACGGTCCCTCCATCCCAAACACATGTTGTGTAGTGTTCATTAGTCGGGCCGTTCAGAGAGGTTCATAAATCACAACCATCTGGAGTGCTCTCAGCCCGCCCTTCCGCCCTGCGCTGCTGGCAAACAGCCAATCAGATAGCAGATCCCTCAGCGCCACGTCACGGCTGAGCCCGGCTGGGAGCAGCGGACAGCCTTTATTAAAACCTTCTCTGTGTGGAAGACAAATGACACTTGTTTTATAAAGTCATTTGCTAAAGCTAATAAGGTCTACTCCAGCATGTTGAACAGGAGCCGTTAAGACCCTTGTGCCGGACAGTGTTTAACAAAAATTCAGTCACAACAGTCATTTTGGTGGTTTTCCCTAAACACAGCAAAGGATTCACACAAAAACACAAACATGATCTTAAACCGTTCAAAGTGGGTCTGTTTTATAAAGCTTTAGCTAACCGAGATAAAGTGAAACTGGAGTTGTAAGGAAAATTTCAGCCTTTTTTCCCCCAAAACTTTAAGCTTTGTGTGGTTAATTATTTTAAAAAGGTGCTGTTTTAGGGTGGGAGTGTGAAAACGGGCATCAAATTAAATCTGATCTTCAAGATAATTATCTATTATTAAATTTAAGGCTTAGCATTCCTTGAAGGAAAGCATAACACTCATTTTTTTTATAATTGTTATGAAAAGATGGAGTCAAGTTTGTTCTGGTCAAACCTTGAAAGTAACATTTCAAGCGATCTCACTAGATCTTGTAATGTGTGCTGAGGACCAGCAGAGCTTTAAAGACATGATTTTTAGTAACTTAAGCACAATAAATTCCTGCACAAACATGGTTTCTTAGCACTGTTCGCCATTCTTTTACAGTTTGCATTTTTATTTAATGTGATGCCAAATATCCCCCTCCATCTCCAACAGTGATTATTTTTGTCAACTTCTAATGTGATTACTAATTTATCTTCACCATTGCAGAGATGATTACAGGTGCCATTTTTATAGTAGATTAGTGTAATACCATTACATGGATGTTTTGCTCCAGCGTTCTGGCACCGTTAGCTGCTGCTGTGGCTCCAGGTAAGCTTTAACCAAAGGTAAAACTGATAATGCACGGTGTATTGAAAAATGGTAACTTAAGACATTAAGAAAATCAGTTTATGATTTTTTTTTTTTTTGCCGTTTGTTTGAAGTGGATTCAAGTGCTTTCTGGGTTCACAGAAGCCCACGTAATCTTTGAAAGCTTTCACGGGAGGAATATTTTTCACTTCAGAGCGTTCACCTGATGGCAAAGCGAGGCTACAACCCCTGTTGCTTCCTGACATCTTTATGTCATCGGGCCTGAATGTCTGCAACTGAAATAAACGAATGTTCAAAGGGAACTAAAATTGATACCAAGTCAACATTAAAAAAAGACCAGTTTTTTCACTCCTATAAGTGTCACCTGCTGCTGAAGGCGAAGGGGCGAATATGTTGTTGCCTGTGCCCGTCTGCTCGACTGTCTGCAGCGTTGATATTGGTTTTTAAAACTTTGCTATTAACTTTTGGAGTCAAACTCGTTTCTTTGTTAGCCAAACATCTCATGAAACAATAGACAAATTTTAATAAAACTTTCAGGAACACAAAAGAGCAAAATAAGTCATTTCCTCAATTTAAGATGATCTTAGTATTAAACTCCGGCATAAAAGGCGGCGAGGGATATGCATTCCTTTGCGAAATGTTGGGCCTTTAATTTACATAGAACTATGATTACAGCTACCTGGAATACCATAATAGTTCGGCTCAAATACATGCGTAATTTAGGAAGTGATTTTAAAAAAGCAGCTGGATGGTAATTATTCAGAACTTTTACAACAAACATTTAAAACATTGTATTTATCATTTTACCTGCAAAGTTTTGAAATAATCTCTTTTCCAACCATTTAAAGTTAAACTATACCTTTTCATGTATGCTGTTGCTCAAAAGGTTAGACGTGAAGAGGGACTTTTAAAAAGCCTTTTTGATGCTTACATACTTGTCAGAAAAATCTCTTTCAAAGTCAGTTTAACCAAATAAATAAATAATAAAAAACCTACAGAACCATGCATACTGACAGACAGGTACAGACGGGTCGATAAGTGTTTGTGGAATTTATCTGTTCACTGATTTATTTGGTTTTAAGGACTGCACAAAAACATATCCTTCGATGATTTCTTTTCCTCCACGGCTCTTTGCTGGCTGACACGTCTCTGTGAATGTGAACAGGTTTTCAAAGCACAGCAGGTTCTGGGAGGCTGCCACTGATTTTGTTTATTTATTTCATTTTTTTTCCTTTTACAGTACATGCCCGTTCAATCAGCTCCTCTGGGATGTTGATCCTTTCACAGCCTCTATGATTGTATGTTGTATTCATGACATTTGTTTATATATATTTTCTGTGCGAACTACTGTGGTAGCTTTTCAAAGTGACTTTTAAAAGCATTCAATAATTGATGCCCCGAGCCTGTTGTGAAATATATCTGATGAAGCTGTTAAAAGGCACAGCCAGGAATAAAGGTTTTATCAATAATACCATTGGATTGAGTGAACTCTTCAGCCTCTGTAGGTTTCAGACTACGTCCATCATGTCTTCCCTTCCATGAGACGCCAATATAGACGAAGGGTTGTAAAAACACTCGCCTGAAATGTCTAAAATTGAAAATTCAGGTAATAAATAAGCTTTTCAGCCATTTACACTCAGTCTTTTAAATTACATTACTGCTTTTCAGGGAGGTTTATGACAATTTCAAGCTCTCTTTTGAGCAGGAAAAGTGCTCTTTTGGCACACTGTGTCAAAGTAAGGCTTTTGTAAAAACCAACATAAAAACTTCCTGGGTCATTTGAACTTTCGTCAGATACAACTACTGTTTCTGCAGTTATTGTGGCAAGTGCTTCAAACAGGTCCACAGAGTGTTAGTGTGACATTAGAAAGGGATGGGAAATGTTTTCAACCACTGCAGAGTCTTTTTTAGCAGAAACAATGAAAGGAAGGCAATCATGTTACATCCTGTGTGTGTTTGTCTGTATAGTTTGCAAGATACCCCATGAACCACTGGACAGATTTTAATAAAACCAAGTTATCACAGGTTGCACATCTACAACTGATTATATTTTGGTATACACCCAGTTTAAGATGGCCGTCACAGTGAGTCAACCTGAGTAAACACAAAAATGGCTCTAACTCAGTCACTTTTACAAGTACTGAGCTAAAATTGGGATGGGTGATGGTGGGGGGTAGTTGATGAGAATCATCTCTAAAACATATTCAGAGTAACAAATCATGATGCAATAGTTTGCATGTTCTCCTTGTGCATGCGTTGGTTTTCTCCAGGTACTCGTGTTTACTCCCACAGGCCAAAAACATGCATTTTAGGTTTACTGGTAACTCCAAATTGTCCCTAATGTGAATGGTTGTCTCATTTGTCTGTGTGTCCCTGTGATGTACTTGAGACATGTCCAGGGTGTCCCCCGCCTCTCGTACACTGACTGCTGGAGATAGACACCAGCTCTCCAAACCCGGAAAGGACAACCACCTTAAAAAAAAAATGGATAGATTATCATAGAGGGATAATCTAGTAAAACCCAATGTTGTCCGTCAGCCAACTTCAACACTGCTGATAAAAAGTTTCTTTTGAACAGAGCCAAGATAGTTATCTGGTACCCTTTGTTTTCATTCTTTACATTAAGTTAGGCATTGTGAATTTTACTTTTTTAAGCAAATTAAACTATATTAGCTATTATGTCCTTGTTTCTCACCAATTTTAAGTTCTGTTCAGATTAGTACGACAGCCAAAGTTTCACACTGGAACTACAGAACTAAATACATTTTATCATCAAGTTCCCTCCTGATTATTCATTAACCCATGTCCATCCATTTTTGTTGCCCACTTATCCAGGCAGGGTTGTGAGGAAGCTGCTGTCAATCACCAGAAGTCATTGGGAGAGATGTGTGGTCTTTAATGCCAGGGGGTTCACAGTTCACGAACCACTGAAACAACAAATCCTAAAACATACTGGAACAATCAGCACAGATGTGTCAGTCAAGCCTTGAAAAAACCAATCAGACACTGAGGAACATCGAGGTTTCCCACCTCAACCTGTTGCCTCTGTAACTCAACCATGGATAAGCGCAAGAAGATGGTATGGTGCATTTCAAAAGCCTTTCTCGCTGATGGTATGTGGGTGCTTTTAGTGTTTATGGGCATCTTACACATCTAAAAAAGCACCATCAATACAATAAAGTATATACTGGTTGTAGATCATAGACTCCCATTGAGATCTTTAACAGGGAAGGCCTTGCATGATTCAGCAAGACTAATCCTCCTGCTGCATCCTTTACAACAGCATGGCTCACAAAGAACAAACATTTGCTGCATCATGAAACAAAAGAATCCAGCAAAGATGACCCAGTGCAATTGAACAGCTAGAATCCTATATCAGACAAGAATGGGGAAAAACTCCACTAATAGGTCTTCTCAGTTCCTAGATGTTTACAGACTGTTGTTAAAAGAAGAGGGGATGCTTCACAGTGGGAAATGTGACACTGTCGAATTCAAAAAGACCTTTTTTCCTCTCCAAACATTTGATTTGTTTACCATGTTCCATTGTGAGTGAAATATAGTTTTATGAGATTTTGCAAATCATTGCAACCTGTTTTTCTTTACATTTTACGCAGCGTCTTTGTAATTGGGGTGGTAGGTTAAAGTCTCTTATCAATACTCGTTTGGCTTAAAAATTGAGCGTAATTAGTGCTGAGCCAATACAGGGATTTGCAGACACTGATGCTGATAATACCACGTTTTAACTTCTCAGTAATTTATTTGATGTGGACGAGAGAAAAAAAAAAATACGACTGAACTGCAAGGAAGTGACACAAAATATCACTGTTTGATTTGTCAGGTTTTGATATGTTGATATTTCGTCGCAGACGAGGTACCCCAGCTCCACATGCTGATCAAATTTCTGTTTGGCAGCACACCGACACGTGAGCGACTTTTCTCTGTGATGGAAATGATCAAAACATCACACGGAAGCTGTGTCAGTGATGCACACGTGCTTATTACTGAGAATTTCGACAAATACTGATGAACCTGCAGCCAAAAAACATGTCAGGAATGAGGCTTTGGTTCATTTCTGAGCTACAAATGTGTAAAAATAATGAGTAAAAACTGCTCAAGGAAATGAAGGCACTGGAGATGAATATTATTGATCTCACTTAAAATTTAAAAACTAAACTACATTTGTTCTCCCAAAAAAGAAGACCCAAAAAGGCATCCTACATTGACATAAGTCATCTAAAAAACTGAGCAAGTTTACTTCTTCGTTTTCAATAAATACACTTACCAGTGTCGACCCTTGACATGGACCATGTTGTTATTTTTGGTTTAAGTGAATTTGATTTTGACTTCCTGATAACAGAGTTTAAACAGCAGCTGTGTCTCAGACAGACCAGAAGTCTTTTGCTTTTAAAAACTACATATTTTACAAATCCATAAATACCCAAAATGCTAACCATATTCCACAACCATGTTTGTAATGATGAGGTTGACTTGTAATATAAAAACGTGTCTTCTCTTCTATCATTTATTGCCCGTTTTTGCCTTCCAGAGGTGAATGATTATGTTTTTGTATTAGTACATGCGTGGGTTTGTCTGTTAGAAAAAATAACATGAACTATTTAGTGGATTTCAGTCAAACTTTCACAAAGTTTTCATCAGAGTCAATCCAATTCAAGATGGCCACCACAGCTATTTAACCTTGCCAAACATAAAAACAGCTCTAACTCAGCCAATTTTACAAATGTCGAGCTACAACTTGGTGTTATAGAAGCTGAAAGTCGTCCCCAACACATAGTCTGAGCTAACAATGTGCAAGGTTTTCTAGCTTGCTTCTACATAACATTATTTTCTAGATTTAATTAAAACTGACATACCACTGTCAGTTCTCAACATAAGATGTTTGGTTAAAACTTTGGCACAAAAGGCAACGGGTGATGTGCATTCCTTCAACGAATTCAAGGCGTTTACGACTAAAAATGCTAAAAAAAAAAAAAGTAAATGCAGACAGACAATATTCCTGTATTCATTTGAAAAGTACCTTTCTGTACTTTGTGCAAATGAGAAACCATCTTCATTGACTGAGGAAAACAGAGGACGCTACAGTGATGTCATGGTCTGTCAGTCAACAGACGGCGTCCCCAAGTGAGAGTCGTCTGAGAGAAAGAAAGTTTTTTAAGTCAAGTGGGAGAAAACAAAACTGCAAAAAGGAGTAATCATGTGGATATAACTGTGAAAAAGATTTTCTACAAAGGCAGCCATGGGTTTGAAACGCGTCACAATCAAACAGTAGGAAGAATTTTCTGGGGAAATTACCGAAGTTGCTTAAATAGATTGATCTGTGGACCGTTAAAGTTGCACTCAGTAAAATAGCAATTAGGCAGAAGTTCACCTACATTTATGTATATACAGCAGACTTTCAGCCTGCTGCCAGCTCTGCTTACTTAGCGGTGTTATTTTTGAGCACAACACAGTTGATGTAAGCACAAGGCAAGACTCAAACAAAAGGTTCGGCTGTCTCGAACCCAATTACAAGCAGCCATGACAGCAAGAATTGAGATGCAGACGTGCAATTCAACCCACAGACGCACTCCCCTCCCCACATGCGCGTGCAGATCTACACACATTTATGGTAAGACACCCACGAGGTGGAGGGGAGGAAAAAAGCTCAGTATGCAAACAAACATCACTCCTTCCTGTTTCACGCAAACAAACACAAAGCAAGAGAAAAAGCTGAGGCAGGTAGAAATCCGAACCACAGTAAGTCTTATTGAATATTTCATAATGTTTTCACTGGACTGTCAGGAGCGTTGGAGAAGTGCAGCGGGCATGTGTGTGTGTGTTTGAGAGGTCTTTATGTGCAGATTTAAACTGTATACACATGTGCTGACACTCTCGGATCCTAAGTGTGTGTGTGTGTGTGTGTGTTTCAGGCTGATTGGATGTCAAGGCAGTGATCGGATGCAGTTAGTTCGTCAAAACAAGCAGGTCTGTTCAAGCTTCCTTCAACTAACTAGATCATTTAACCACATTAATTGACAACTGAAAATAGCAAAATATTGATAAATCTATATATTTTTTGGATGACAACGTTCTGTACTCCCAGTCAAAGCTGACAAACTATAGGCCATAGACTGAGCTGATTTTAATAATACGAAGCATTTTCACCTACTGGCTTCACATCATGCAGCTGATGAATTTCAAACTAATTTTTTAAAAATTAGAGTGACTATCAGGCTTCTAATTAGATACTTCAAGTTTTACAATATGTGCATCACAGTTAGGACTTTGTGATACAAGAGCAATTAAAACCTTAAAACTCATCACGTCCTCTGATCGAGGCTTTTAGGTGCTAATTAGCAATTGTTTAATACAAAGGTGCAATTGTTCGTCAGTTTGTTTTTATTTCGGCAATCTTTTTTTTTTTTTCCAAAATGTTGTTCAGCTGACTCTTGAAGTCAATCCAATTTGAGACAGCCACCAGAGCTAATCAGCCTTAGCGTATACTGAAAATGGCCGCGCAAGTGAATGTCATGTCCTGTATTTTTACACCACATTACTTTCTCATCAGATAGTTACTCTGACTGGGTACATTTAACTCGATCCACTTTATAACATGCATTTCATAGAGTAGACTGCACTGACCAACAACCACTTGAACCAAAGATATCTGACAAAAAGAAAAACAGCTAAAAGGTTTAAAACACAGCCTTGACTTTAAAGACTGTGTTTTTGAGATTCAAGCTGTTGCAACATGTTCACTTTTAAAAAAAATCTTTTCTGAATTGCTGTTAACTTGACCATGAATTCAAGCTCTGACTCTGATCAGCCTTGAGACATGCATACAATCTAAAAAGTGAACTCTTTCTTTAAACTTTAACTTCTTTTTGTTTTGTTTAGAGGAGGAAAGTTGTTTTGGGTAGTTGGAGAGACAAATTTGCGACAAAATATGCAAATTTCTCCTCGGAATCACACTGACTTGGTACATATGACATTTTTGTATGTAGGCAACTGCAAATAATTTAGGACATTTGTGCAAAAGTCCTTGTAAATGACATGAAAATTTATTTGTCTCAATTTAAAGTCATTTGGCTGTGACTGTTGAAAACTAGTTGGCAACTCAAAAACGCAATAAAAAAGAAACAGATTTTCTATTGCTGTCTCACTGAGCTTTCAGTGTTTTTAACCAAGCAGCCAACAAGCCGTCCAGTCGTTTTTTTGCAGGAAAATCACAGTTTATTTTTTTGGTTGTATGGCTTTGCCCAGTGAGATAATACATCTACAAGAAGAAAGTTGATTTGGGTAGTTGGAGAGACAAAATTGCAAGAAAAAAAAAGATTTTGCTTGAAATCAAATTGAATTGGCACTTAGGACATGCTCACAACACAAATGAATAAACTGCACAATTCTGTGCATTTTTATTTGTTACATTTTAGTCACAAAGTGGCCTGATTATGTCTTAATCATGTCTTAGTTTGATCGCAATTTATAATTTTTTCCTCTTCAATTTAGTTTCACTAAACTCTTCTAAAGTTGTCCTACATTTTCTCTAAACTAAACCGATGGGTTCCAGCCGCCCATGACAACTTTGTGATTATTTTGAGAGTAAATTTGTTTTGCAATATTTTTAAATTCATTAAAACTCCTGAGACACGGGAACAAGGCCCTGTGACTCACGTGAGGGAACAGAGAACTCTCAAGAACGTTTAAAGACATTTTGGCAAGTCCTTGGTGAATGCTGTTCCAAATTTGTTGCCCACAGTTTGAGGTTTCAACAAGTGCTTAGAATACAACTGATTTTTGGGGTTTCCTTAAAATCCCAACATCTTTGTTTATTAGCGTATTTCAGCTTTCAAATACATTGTACAACAGGAGGTAGACGCAAGCTAACTTTCTAGAAAGTCAGCAAACCTGGAGATGTTCTTCCTTGTCTCTTCATCCCATCCTTGGTCTCTCTGGTTCCGTTTCTTCACCCTGACCTCCTTCGCCTCCTGCCTCTTTCCCTTACATTTCTGTTTATCTGCCTGTTACCCTTTTCCTCTTCATCCTCTGTTCATGTCCCTACTCCAATCTCGCTCAGTAACAGGTGAGTTCCCAGAACTAATTACAGGCAGCTCTCTCAGGATGCAGCGAGCGCCGGCTCATTTGCAGGCGGTGGGAGCGCGAGAAGGCTTTCTAATAACATTTTCTACCTCCTGATTAAAACCAGCCCATAAATCACTTGTTTGCATGGGTCTACATGCATGCAAACTCCCACACACTCACAGGGACGAACAAATAAAGCCATCACGCCTTTAATACGTTAAAATACTGTACAAACAACTTGAAGGCCTCAAGGACACACAGTTGCACGACCTGTGTCACAATCATAAAGATGGCACAAATTAGCCGTGAGTATTATGTTAGATCATCATCGTAGATTTAGTCTACATGTATGCAAAGCATATCTTTGCTTTATTTTTCATTTTAATTTGTGTGACGAGGCAATAAAAATGCAAAGAGGACCATAATGACCTCCACTAGGAGTTTGAACAAAGGAAATGAATAAAGTGATTTCAGTGATGAGGCGAGAACTCATTAATGCATCGCTCTCCTTGACATTTAGACGCTCGCCATTGATTTTTCCCCACCAGCCATAAGATTTACTGTTTATATCTTCCTTACATGACTAAACAAGGAAATGAACATGGGATGGGCCGAACAGCCCCGACATGTGGATGAACGGAGGTGAGCAGACGCTTGTAAACATGCAGCTTTCATGCGCTCTAATGTAGTGCTAGGATGGATCATATATCCTACGTGGTTCCAGATAGAACCACGTAGTGGGTAATGAGGTCATTTCTGGTTCCTCTGTGACCAACCTTATATAAATTATCCACAAATGTTTTGGTCGATTTCTAAAGCCTAAAGTGATAAAGTGATAAAAAGCTGGATCTAAAGCTACTTAATTATATGCATACAGTACTGTGCAAAAATCTCCAGCCTTCCTTCAGATGACAAGGCAGACAGTACGAAGGATACAACAATGTGATAAAGTTCAATCTCAAGAACTGTGGTCTCCATCGCCTTTAGTGGCACTCCGAGGGTGTATGAAATTTTTAATGCCAAGACATACGCCTCCTTTATTAGAGGAGCACACCATTCTCCTCTGCAAAATCCAAGACTCCTGAACGGTGGCTTTGCTTGTCCAGAATGTCAACAGAGATGTTGCTCACGAGTTGGACTTTTTAGCCATCAAAGAGCTCGTATCAATCAACAAAAGTAATTCAAAGAGAAGCCAGATCTGTCAGCGGCTCAGTCTATCATCATCATCATCGCGCTCTGCATCTCAAAAGTTCTTCAGGCTTTTTGAAGGCGTTTCAACATTTTCCTTTGACATTCTACTGGGTTTTCACTCATTTTCAGTCGAGTATCTGACATTTTCCAAGGAATGGTTTTTGTATTTTGTCTGACCTATAAATCATTCAGGCTTAAAAAGGCTTCTAAACTCATGAGATGATCCACTGTTGTGTCGACACAACAGAAAACTCTGAAAAGAATCAGTTTTAAATTAAATCTTTACACATTGTTACCAGCAGCATGCCATGATTACAACTTGTTCCCATTTTTTAGGTATCTTTCATAGATCCAACTAAATATAAACCCAATTTGATACAAAACAGTATTTTACCACCACAAGGCGATTCTCAGAGCTGTTAGCTGGTTCATCTAAAGGCCCTGCACACTTCTTTTGTCCTCCACTTGACGACTTTCGTCCTTTTCGCCTTCATGGTCAGGTACAAGGTCTGAGCTGAAAATGAATCAAAAAGCAGCAACTTTTGATGAAGACCACTTTCACAAATTACTAGGAACCTTGGATTCTTGGAGGCAAACTAAAGAAACCAGATATTATTTAAGACTATTCCTTTGATAAAAGTTTTAATCAGTTAGATTTGTGCAGTTAACCAGCTTTCATCAAATAATAGGGGACATTTAACAGAATCACTGATAATATTTTTGAAGAAAAGAGGCAAATTTAAACCTGATTTTTTCATTGTCCTCTATCTTTTATTCTTTCTAAGTTCATTTTACAAACAGGAAATCATGTTCCACTTAAATGTAATTCAAACCAAGTATTATAAAGCCTAAAGGAAGCAAAAACAGCAACAAAAAATGCACCAAAAGCATTACTTTGTCTAAACAATTCCCACTTATTCTGTCCAGATATGTTTGTATACATCAGGCCCATGCTGACTAGAGGGTCAACACACTGTGTTATCTTAATCCAAACTGCAGCCCACCCAGTAAGCACATATGCACACAGTCACACACCCCGATCCTTCCAACTAGCCCCCACTGAGGTTCATATGCTGTGACGCAGTTGCTTCTGGCACCTCTCTGCACAATAACGCAGCGAGTGAATCAGCAGTGATACAATCGCCCTACAGAGAAAACAACGGCCACTTTGTCTCACTCACTGATGCAGGGCCTTTTCTCATGATCCTCACTTGTTTCAAACGAGCAAAGACTTAACGTCATAAAGAAAACCAGAGGATTCCTGTGGTTAACAGACTAATGTTAAAAAAAAAAACTGTGAAATGAAGGGGGAGGCCAACACCTATTCAGTTTAATAGATTTTCTCAGATGCATAAAGTAAGGACAGTTTGACTGGAGCATTGGGGGGGGGTAGGTTTGACACTAAAAAAAATTCACGACAGCAGCAAAGTGAAACAGCATTACAAGATGGGCGTCAAAAACGTGGCAGGAGAGAAATCTAAAGCGACTTACGGTCCAGCTCCTGCAGAGGTGGAAGCAGCTGATGTCTCCTGCTGCTTCACGAGTCAAGCTGATTTATGAAGGTACATGCTGAGCCACAACTCGCATCTGCTGCTTCACACACATATAAACCGAATCACACCGAGTGCTTCACATAAACGAGTCTTATTTTAAAACAATTCAGTTGGTTTATTAGTTCAACAGGTGCTGATTGTAATTATCGTCCAACACTGAAAGGCAGGGAATATTGGTTTTGCCCATGCCTGTGTGAGTCAGTCTGATACCAAAATATCTTACCAACTACCTGCACGAATATTAATGAAACTTTTAGGAAATAATCGCACGACGTACCTTCACAACTGATTACCTTTTGGAGTCAACCTAATTAAAAGAGGCTTGCCACAAACAGCTCACCTCACAACACACAAAAATGTCTATAATTCAGTCAGTTTTACAGATATTGTGCTACAACTTGGTGTGGTAGTGGCTGAGAGTCATTCACAACACTTATTTTGATTGGACATCTTGCAATGTGAAGCAAGACTGTGCATAAGGTCATTTCCAAGGTTTGACCAAACTGGCAACAACTCAGTTTCTCAACACAACACGAGCTTAGCCTAAAAGTCTGATATGAAAAAGTGTGTGTGTGTGTGTGTGTGTGTGG
>NC_051452.1:9561584-9573044 GCF_001649575.2 Kryptolebias marmoratus | reverse complement strand
GGGGATGCTAGGCCTTCACTTTAAGAAGAGTTTTGAGTGTCCACACAGGGCACCCTTACTGTTTTTATCTCTCAGATTTCCAGTTTCTCCCCGAAAAAAAAAACTGCGGGAGTTCTGCAGCTCATTGTGGTGAGGAACACACTGCAGATGGCTGAGCATGTTGCGCACAGACACACTGTATCTCCCTCCCTCTGAGCGGCTAATAGACTATCGGGCCTTCTCGTGATCACTTACCAAAGCAGGAACTCTGCCAAGAGAATATGATTGGGCTATAATCGCCAGCTACCTGGGAGGTCCTGATTCTGATTCAGGGCTTTAAGTTTCTTCTCCACTCATCTGCTCCTCTTATCACAGGGCCACACCTCATGCGACTGAACGTTTAATACCAAAAATTAGTAATTTTCCTGAAGAATTTAAGTCAGGAGCTGTGGGTGATACGATACTCTGGGATTAGAGGAATCTTAAATGTGTGTGAGAGACTGCTTCCACGCCTGTGTGTGTGTGTTGTTTTGCATATGGTTTTGCTGATGCAGGCAAGATACGGGCACCGCAACTTCACTCAAGCCTTGAGCTAGAAAGTAGCAAAATCCAAAAAAACATGCAAAAATCAAAGAGTAAGCAGAATCCTGAAATAAATATGCACATAAACAAATACACACAGCTGCAGCCCCTCCAAGTTATAACTTATTTTCCACTTTGGCAGCTCTTTGAAAGGGTCGCATTTGATTTACACTCATGCAGCGTCATCTTCGAGCCAGATGACCTATGGGCTTCGGATCAGCTCATATCCACTGTGAGCTCAAGCCTCGCAGTCACGTCATCCTGTGACACAGCATCCACCAAAACCTGAGCCACATCCTGCTGAGCTCCTTGTGTTTCAGCATTTGAACACAAAAAAGCCCTTAAACATGGGGCGATGTTACATCTCAGCATCAATACCTGAGAGGCACAGCGCAAGCGAGAATACAGCAGCAACTTCAATTTTTTTTCCCTCTTTCTGCTTTTCTCAGGTTAAGGGAGTGAGTTATTACATAAGCACAGCGCTAAAAGCAGAAATACCACACCTGCTTTAAAATAAAAGGAGCAGTAACTCTAAAGGGAGTTAGGTCCCATGTTTAAACCTTTATAGGGCACTCAGTGAAATACTTAAAAAAGTTATCAAAGTGTCATTAGGGAATATATCATGACTTGCTTCTGTGACATTTTCTGAAACAAATACTTTGTGATGAAAATCAAGGTGAGTGAAGTTCTTTGCCTGATATATATATGTATATAAAACAGAAGCTCAGAGGAATACCCATTTAGACCCATTTTACAAAGAACAGTGCCACATGTCACACTCCTATAAAAGTCTAATATAGTTACTTAGGTGTTTCTAAATCTTTCAACCTACAAAAAACTGTGGTAGACTAAGATCCCATCTACGTTATTTCAAACATTTCATTAGATTTATACTTTTATGTGTTTATAAAATAAATCTTCATCATCTCGACAAGCTTGAATTTCAACAAAACCGCTGAAGCATCCTTGTCGTGCCACTAGGTGGCAGGAATGTCCACAATAGTGACATATCTAAATAGAGTCAGAACATCCTGAGCTTCTCTCAAAACAACTTTTACTTACTTATGTTTACTTATGGTGCAACAGTTTATAAGGGGAAAAGACTCGACCTGTTTGGTTCACATGTCTCAGTTTGGGTCATGCGTGTATTTGATTCAGCCGTAGACTGCATATATATTTGGGTTCAGTTCATGAAAAAGAAACAAAGAAAATAAGGTTTTGAGCCAGTAAAGTGCAGCAAATGTAGAATCCAACAGTCAGGTCAGATCTTGGAGTATTAGATTGTGTTGACAATTTGCTAAAGCAGAGATCATAGGTTTGTCTACAGGGCACATTATATTTTATTTCATTTTATTTTTTTGCTGTTTTCTGCTTTGTTGTGAAGCAGGAGTTGTCTCCTAAACCAAACCACATTAATGCTCGCAGCAGTGATCCACCAATTTTAGCAAACTACAGGCAGTGTCAAAGATGTCTCATTCAAAGTGGAGCAGGAAACCGAATAAAAGACCAGAACAGGGAAGTTGGTCTCTCTAAAGACACTTTTACCTCCATTGGATGGAACTGGATTAGCTTTTAGCTGATGAATGTTTTCATGGAGAACGACAGCCAGCAGTGGCAATGAGCAACTTTAGACTGAAACCAAACTCTTAAACATAGAGACTTGATTAAAGCAAATAAGCAATGGCTCCACATTTACTGTATAAAACTCACATCCAGTTTTAACAGAAGCCAGTTTAGAGTGATCTATTACATATTTATGGTATTCCTGAAGTGTTTACAAAAAAGTAGAAATAGAAAAAAAACTGACCCAAAAAAACAAAACCATGAATTTTGAAAACTGTTCCGCTCCTGCTGTTTTCACGTTTTCCTGAACCATTTCAGAACACAGTCAATCAAAGTTTAATGACAACAGGAACAAGATAAACTGAGACAGATGTAAAAATATAAAATAAAACGGTAAAAATATCTCCTTTTACCGTTGTGGTTTCTGGGTTTGTTTCTGTAGTGGGCATGGCCTAAATAAATAGGCTGCGGCATCCACACGGATCCACTGAAAAAGTTCTTAAAATAGTTTTTAATTCCCCTTAGAAAGAAACTAAACAAAAACAGAATCTAACAAAGTGCAAATGGAGCAAAAAACATTTAAGTATATGTATATATATATATATATCCAGAGTAGTGTGGACAACAGGACTTGGGGCTGTGCCATATCATACAAGTCACAGAAATAAAGGTATAAAATTTTCCATCCAATTTTGTAAAACAAATGTTTCATTTTACCTTCTCCGAGGGCACACACCATCTCATTAAAAGTGGCTTCAGATCACTTATATACTGATTCACGTGGCTGTGCATCAAGTGAAAAGCTTAGTTAGCACATTATTTCAAGCTGCTAACAGCTGGCACACACATTGGAACGTCTCAACTCAACCGTACCATTGGTGACGCAAACATTACAAGGTTGATTCAGTAGCCAATTCTACAGATACTGAGTTAAAATTTGGTGTGGTAGTAGCTGAGATCCCCAACACATACACTGAGTGCTAACAAATCATGCGAGAGCTTTGTTTAAAACTTCGGCATGCAAGGCAGCGGGTGATATGGAATCCTTCAAGGGATGCTAGGTTTTATTTTTTATTATGTCTTCCAACAGCAGCAGCAAAGAGCAGCCATCAGCATTCACAGAGCTCAGTCATTCTTGGAAGGAGGGAGAGTGGCGTGAAAGAACAAGAGAAAAGCAAAATTGTTTGCTACACTCTGAGACAATAGATCAATAGGGCTCGTCTGCAGTGTGGTGGAAATGGGTCCACTGAACGGTATCTCTGGCAAACAACACAGAGCGAACCTCAAAGTGGCAACACTGGAATTCTTTATGTGCCACAAAGTCAGAAATAAATTGCTTATACAGTGCTGAGCAGAAGTTCTTAGAAGCAAGCGTAAATAAAGGAAGATTTAAAGTAATACCACACAATAAGTTGGTAGAAAAAAACAGCAAGTCGTAGGCGCATGAAAACATCTGGCGTCCGAGTGTAGAGGTAAAATTTAATGACATCTAAAGATCAAACTATGTGATTCACATCAATTTTCAGGCTCAAACTATTCAGTAAAATCCTGGAAGATATATATAAAGATATATATATATATACAGATAACCACAGATAATTAGAGAGAGAAGTGCCGCAAAACTTTAATAAAAGCAGAGACATATTTTCAGAAAACTAAAAAACTAAAATAACCAAGTTTTCTGTTGTTTTGTGTGAACCATTACAGCCTGAAAAAATCCTCTGTATTCGTAGTCTTCTGCTACTCGAATCAAGAACTGAGAAAAAACTTTTAGCTACTGATAAGACAGCTTTTCATCAGAATACATCTTTATATTCAGTTATGTTATTGTGTATTACAGTGAAGAAACATGAAATAGAGTCAGATGTTTTTAAGCATATCCATATTGGATCAATTTAGAGGATTTGTATAGTTAATTGGAAGAAAAAAAATCTAATTTGTGTCTAGATTTTACGACGTGTTATTGCTTTTGAATGTGCTGTTCTGGTTCTGTTTTCTGCTTTATAAGGTAAATACACTTAAATAAATAAATAAAAGTGTTCATTGTTATTTGTAGGGGATGTTTTTGTAAAGGTGAGGCATGAAGGAACCTACTGGAAGACATTTTTGTTGCGACCTGTAGACACACAGATCTAATCGGATCACTTACAAATGAAAACATAGACATCCTGTGACAAAGGGCTGATTTAACAAATCTGATTTGCCTGAGGTTGGAACGAAGTCACAGCATCAGTAGACGTGAGGCACTCTGAGCTTTATGAGGCAGAAAGTTATTGTTAGAATACATTTTTCAAGCAGTTATGCTTTTCATGTTCACATGTAGCTGCATGATGCTGAGTGTTAATTAATAGCCTAGCATTCCTTGCAGGAATCATAACACCTGCCATGGTTCATGCCAGAGTTTTAGGGTAAATATGTTGAAAAATGACAAAGCACAATATCTGCAAAACTGACTGGGGTATAGACATTTTTCATGTTTTTAAGGTCAGTTGGCTGTGGCAGCCATCTTGAACATGGTTCACTTCAAAGTAATCAGTACTAATTACCAAAATTACCTTGTAAAATGGTGGAAATGGTAATACTTGATTACTCCCTGCACTTTAACGGCTCTCCTGTGGAGAGGGTTGTTATGACAAAATATAATCTTTCATGATATTTGCTGCACTCGTCTAACCTTTAAGCACGTGTTTGTTTTTTGTGTTTATGCAAACTTAGAAATTAAAATGCGGTCTGTGCGTCTTCGTCTTGACGAACTGAAGACTGCAGGTGTGTGTCTCAGCAGCGAGACTGTATTTTGTGTCGTGGAGTTTCCCCACATTTCTGAATCAACCAGCTGCTCGGACACAAGGCAGGTCCCAGTCTACAGTTTTACTTTGTTGGTTAGAGCACTCAGATCCTGTTGAATCTGTTTCCTCTTCCTTGCTTAAAACACTTATACTCTTAAGCAGGTTCTTAGTTTCAGCCTGGATTATTTTTTTCCCCCACAACAAGGGTCAACCACAATCTTTGGATGTCCACATCACTCAAGATGAATCCTGGACCCTCAACACCACATCTGGCCAAGAAAGCCCAGCAGAAGATGCACTTCCTCAGGTGACTGGAGAATAATTCACCTTACCGTTCTCTCAGTCTTTTGAAACCATCCTGAGCACCTGCATCACTTCCTGGTACAGAAACAGCAGCGTGAATGGCAAGAAGATCCTGCAATCTGTGCTGAGAGAGTCATTAGGGTCTACTTCCCTTCTTTAGAGTCCATTTTTAAAGAAGAGATGCAAGGAATATAAAAGCACTTTCACTCCACCCCAACGCTGTTCAACCTACAATACTGTTCCATCGTAAGAAAAACAACCAGAATGTGCAACAGCTTCATTCCTCAGGAGATACGGCTGCTGAATTTTCAGGAGCTCTTTCAACGCTGGCTGAATGTTCAGAATTTCTGTGCCGTTGTAAAGCTCCAGGAAAACTCTAAAGTCTTTGCGGAGATCCAACAAAATGTCATCTACAACGCTGCACTGCCTGCAAACGCTTCACAAACAAATGCTGCTGGCATCGCACCGTGGAGCAGACTTTCATGATTAAACACCTGAAGCATATCAAGCATAAAGAAATATCTCTACTAATTTAATATTTCCAAAAACCTCTACTGTGAAAATTGTTTAACGGCAACAAAAGATGTCTGGGGTTCGTCTATTTACAGATGATATTAGTACACTATGCTGTGCCACAAGCCAATATTCTATGCCAGATTTTAATTAAGTGGACTTTGTGACAGAATGTGAGTCAGCTCTGCCTTTTTTGTGTCCAGAGAGTTTGTGTGAATAGTCATTGTGTTAATCCTCACTCCGAGGGTTGGTAGCTGTGTCTAATCTCAGGCATTGCAAAGATTACGATAAGAGTGAAGCGAGCCTCAGGGGCACATCGCTCACCATGTTTGTCACTAAGAATTTCACACCGTTGTCAAATATGCAAATGAGAAGGGGAAAAAAATGCTGATTTTTGAAATTGAGAAGGCAATAAATCAAAACTGGAATGAAATTAAACAATTTTACCACACGATTAATGTTCAGCTGTTACCATTTAAGGTTGTCTCTTTATTCTCTTATTACATTTCAGAGCAGATATTAGCTCTTCAGGGATGCTTGGCTGACTGTTGTATTATTAATGAAGCATGCGAAGCAAAAAAGCGCAGCTGAAAGAGAAGAATGAACAATGCATTGTGGTAATTGTCAAAGGATGCGCATTGGGAAGGCTTTGGGTGTTACAGGAGGCACACAGGTGGGACAGTGGTGGGCAGAGTGTTACAATCACACAGGTTATGCTGGGACTCCAGGGGGAAGTGGAAGGGGACCTCTGTGAACTCCTCATTTCTGTGGGGCTTTATGTAGCGTGACGGTTCCAAATGAAACTCCGCGATCATGTGGGAGCGCTCTATTAATTTGTGGCTCGGGCCGCCTCCTTGGGGAGAAAGCTGCCACAGCCACTGCTGCATACCCCACCTTCCCCTCCCTCCCTCCCTCCCTCGCAGCATCCAGCTTAGCTCCTCGCTGCTTATTGACTTAGCAGCTGCACTGCAATGTTTCTCCACATCCACGGCGGTGGCTTTCGCTCCGAGTGCCGAGTCGATCTATCATTTCTTCGGTCGCCTACTCCAGACGTTACAGGATGGAAGAAAAGCAGCGTGAAATAAAAGTAATCTTAGCTTTCGGAGCAATATACAGGCTTTAGCTAGCTGGAATTCATCCTGCTGCTACAACACGGCACGCTCCGAGAAAACTAATCTAGTTCTGTTGCCAAGTCCTGAAAGTCTTGTTGAAGTATGACCACAATAACAGAAATTTCAAGCTAACAAGGCACTGAGCTGGTGGGAATGGTTGCCAAAATTGGATGAGCACAAGGCATCGTCCCTACTGAATCAGCGTGTAACAACAAAAACTAGTATCATGAGTTCTGAAATGTACATGTGCTGTAACTAATTTACTTTGCTTGGATGCTGGAGCACTTACTGGGCAGTATGATGCAGCATACAAACAGGAACTATATTAAGAACCAGGCTACAAAAGGCATAAGCAAATGCTCAAGATCACAAGGCTCTCTTAGGACTCATGCCCTGAAGCAAACATATTCACATGAAAGAATAGCCAACACTAACTACCTTCCAGCAAATCTCACTTGATTTCTTTTTCTGCCTCACTGTTTGCTTAGTTTTTCCTTTAAAAAGCATAAAAGCAACACAAATTAAGCCCAAATACCTTTAAAGGCATAAACAACTGTTTACCTATTTATTTTAGTTCAGTTAGGACAGTGGTGTCCAGTGCTGGAGCTCAAGGGACACTATCCTGCATGTTTAAGAAGTTTCTTTGCTTTGCTTTGAATGACAATGATTAACAGGAAGTTGAAGACCTGCTGAAGAGCAGGGCAGCATCTAAGACATGCAGGATGGTGGCCGTTGAGGACCAGGATTAGACAACACTGAGTTACGGAGAAAAAAAATAGAATAACCATCCGACTTTTAATCGTCCACCGCTAACAGGAAGAAGGGCAGGTCATAAATGTGTTTATGTGTCTGTTAGCAAAATCTTGCACAAACCAGTAAACAGATTATAAGAAAATTAACTGATTAACGCTTGGAGTCAACTCCATTCAAGATGGCTGTCTCAGCAGATCAACCTTAGCAAACAAAAACAGCTTTAAATTGGTCAATTTTACAGAAACTGAGCACAGATTAGGTGTGGTAGCAGCTGAGAGTTAATCACATCATATGCTTAGTGTTGGCAGGTCACATGCATTATGGTTTTTTTTCCCTTTTTGACCAAAACAGCTATAACATAAGATAAAATCATTTAAAATTCTGCCATTAAAGGTGGTGGGCAATCTGCATTCCTTGGCCTTTAATTGATTATCATAGTCTTTATGTTCAGCCCTTCTGTGCACACACTGAACAGAGAAAAGAAAGAAAAAAAAGGTGAGGTTTAGTAGGTAGGACAGTCAAGTCTGTCCAAAAATATAAGTCCCATGTGTGACTGGTTTCAAAGACAGCAGAGGACTGGAACTGACACTTTGAGGAGACCTAAATCACCCAGAGTTGCTGGAACATCAGTAAACATGCCATCTAAGAAAAGCACAGACAGGTTCCTTCATTACCAAGGATATTTTATTCATTCCCGTGGAGGCACATGTCCTTGGGAACTCTTCAGAAAGTAGGCGGGAAGACAACAACTCGAAAGTGTCCACACTGAGAGTAGGCCAACTAGGAACAATGCAGAAATACAGAGTAATTAAAAAACACGCCTACAGTTTGTCTGCTGCGTTTTATGAACGCTTGCAAGACGATCGTTTTGAGAGATAATTCCACGCTTCACAAATTCCTGACCGCTGTTTTTCAGGAGCAACCTCGCGTAACAAAGAATCCATAATAAATACACGAAGCCGCAGAAGAACAAACACGTCATTAGCGTTCCGGGAAAAACAACATTAAGCATACATGCTGCTTGAAAAGCTTCCCACGTACGGGAGGAAAGGATATCTTTCCCCGACAGACGTTCGTCATAAGACTCGTGTGGGAGGCCCGAAAAACATTGTAGCAAGCACATGAAAAAGTAGAAGAAATGAAAGGAAGAAGAAAGAGGAGTCAAATGGAAGCAGATAGGAACAAACGTACGTGAGCACATATTGCATTAGAAGATTCTGTTTGAAGAGGCTATCAGAAGAGGCCTCACTCTTTCTGCTGCGTGGCCACCACATCTCAAGTGTCCCTCCGTCTTGCTCTCATTTATCACTCACTCTTTCTCATCTATAACTCATAAAGCACTGCCTCCCCATAAATAAGGATATCATCTGCCAGGAAAGAAACTTAAGAGCAATCTCTTTTCAGGATGTAGCAGTTCTTTGCAGGAGCATCGAATACGGCCATCAGGGGTCTTTCCGAGTCACGGATTAAAAAGACCATCAGGTATTGTGAAGAATGATTGGCAGGCTGCTGGACTGATCTCTTGGATCGGGTCAGCAACAGGATAACATGCTATTCAGCTGAGAGTCCATCAATCACAATTTGGCTTAATTAACCAGCTGGAACGACAAGCCAAGAGCTCAGTGTCTGACCGGATGGAAGGATGAATGGATACAAAGAAATGTACAATGCAGCACAAAGGAGCAGCAGATAATTTAATACTGTGAGCCCAAAGGAGCAGCCGTAGAAGACCAGCAGAGAAAAGGAAAGCCAGACGAACGATGGAAAACCAACTGTTTCACCAACATTCAGAGGAGTTCATTGAAATCTTATTGAATAAATTGCTTTCTTTGAGAGAGATCAGGTAACCCCAGCATAGTTAGGATAAACACCAGGAGTGGGAATCTTCCGACACAGGGCTGCAAAGCGTTTATAAAACGATTGATGCATTTTAATTATCTAAAAACTTAAACGACTACAGCTTAGTTTACACAAACAAACACTGATTTATATGTTTGCCTAATACAGAGTGCACAAAAACATATGTCAAAAAACCTTATTAATTTCAGGCTGCAGACAATTAGCCTAGATGCTAAGCAAACACTATTAGCATCATGTTTATCAATGAAAATTTATGCACAAATCAATGTTTCAGTCATTACTAAAGACAGTCATTTTATTATAACTTCAATTATATTCTTCAGGATTCAGAAGAAGAAAAAAAAGAAAAAAGATGTGGAAACAACTTCACTGCAACATGTTTCTAATACTTTCTTTCAGTGGCAGCACAGATTAACAAAAATCGATTTTGAACATTTGAAAATTGATTCAGAATCTAAATCTAAAACCAGATTGCCTCGCTCCCCTAATGAACACAGCCAGAGCGTCCTTTTTCTCTCATCTCATTTCTTATAATGTGATAGCAGACAATAATTGAAGTTATTTTCTGCTTCTTAAAAATACAACACTGCAGCAAAAGTGTTATATATTTATAGAATATGCCTCACATTAGCTTTTACAAAGCATGTCGTATACCACTTTATTTTTAAGTCTTCGTGTTTTAGTCAAAATACAAAAATATAATGCCTCAGCTCCTCTTTTTGTTTTTCTCTTTAGAGTTGCAGTTTCTATAAAGCAACTAAACTTTTCTACTCTCTTGTGTGTGTAGCTGCTTCACAGACTAAAATTAAACTCAATAACTTTTGTAAAAAAATAAAAAGTCAAGTCTGACAGTTCACATAGGCTTCATACACATTTTCTATGTTGTTGTTTCATACTATTCCAGATTTTTTGATGTCAAAATGTTTAAAATTCACTTTAATTTACTGGTTGCACAGTGGCACTGTTCTATTACCTGTAAGCCTATGTAAAAGTTGCTTTCCTTGATAAAACTTTATATTTTTTGATTGCTTTTACAATGCATTTTGGGAAGATAAACTACCTACCACTGCAGGAGATTCATGATTATTTTTCCTTCAACGCCACATTGCTTTAATTTTATTTTTTAATAAATATTACATAAAAGAATCAAGAATGAGCTCCATCCCCTGTAGCAATTTCTGGAAGTTGACAAGCCTAATATGAACCAAAAGTGTTCATCATTGACATAAAAAGGTGAAAAATATCCAGCTTGTTTGAGCAACTTTTAAAAATTTTGATTATTTTCTAGAAAACGCCATAGATAATAGAGTCTGGAAACACTAATGATTGTCCATACTTTGTTTTCTTTGTTTCCAAACTTACTCAAGACCTGAAAAATGCTAAAATTAAATGTTACAACATCCCGGAGTTTAATGAACCACATTTAAACCAAACTCAGAAGAATTCAGCAAACTGACAGAAAAAAACCACTTGGCTGGCATTTTATTCTCAAATACTTAAAATTAAATTTCCCTCATCTTCAATTTAGTGGTCGATTGTTGGTTTGATCCCTCTTTTTTGTAAATCAACACTGAAGTAATGTAACGGTCAGCTGAGATGGTTTAAATTTAAAACAAAATAATTTTACAAAATAGAAAAACGGCTAAATATAGATTCCAATGCCACGTGAATAAAAATTTTAAAAAAGTACTGATGTAGTATTATTACCTCATATTTTACTTGAACTATCTCACTTCTCATGACAAGTTATAGTTAAAGGAACGCTGATGAATCTAAACACTGAGCAAAAACAGATAAGTGCTGAACATAGGGTTGGTTTTCTTTGGTTAAACAAAACCAAGCATCTCACCAAACAGAGTTATGAAACAAATTATTTGTTATTTGTGGAGATCAGCATATTTTAAAAAGTACAGGTGCTGGTCATAAAATTAGAATATCATGAAAAAGTAGATTGATTTCAGTAATTCCATTTAAAAAGTGAAACTTGTATATTATATTCATACATTACA
>NC_051452.1:9522473-9560304 GCF_001649575.2 Kryptolebias marmoratus | reverse complement strand
AATCATCAAAATTAAACGAAATAAACATTTGAAATATATGAGTTTGTATGTAATGTATGAATATAATATACAAGTTTCACTTTTTAAATGGAATTACTGAAATCAATCTACTTTTTCATGATATTCTAATTTTATGACCAGCACCTGTAATTTGGGTAAAATCTAAAGATATCTCTGCTGTGAGGTTATGTTGGAACAAACCAGCCAACAACTGGAGAGAAACATGATTCGGGTTCATTACTCAAACACTAAGAATTGTGTGCACAAATTTTCTAAATGTTTTCAAACCAAATCATGAGAAAACCCAGTACTGCCTGTAGAAATGGAAAGCTCTGTCTGGGCTGTCTCATCTCATTCATAGGTGTGTTCAGAAACCCGAGCCACTCATTAGTGTCTGCTACCCTGCACCGTTCCATTTAGCTTTTCTCATTTACTGTGATGGAGCAGCCTCTTTCACTCACTCTAACTAAAACGCAACTGACGACGGGTCCAGATCCAACAGAGGGACTTTGAGAAATACTGTTCTTTAGTTTTTCATCCTGCCACCTCCATTTTGACCTTTGTGTCATGTTTACATCAAACAAATACACTCTTTGTGCGGCTATAATAACATGAATTACTTTGGGATAAAACCACATGTAATTAAAATAAACTAAATTGTTTAAAATCCATTTAATATAAATGAGCATTCTATATGCATAAGGCTCATGTTTTAAAAGCTAGTTAGGATTCATGCCTCGCTACAGCACAGCTTTCTACAGAGTCCATGGTGTCCAACATAACAAAATGTTTTTCTTTATGGGTGGATGGATACTGGAACCGAGGGACAGAGTCTTATTTTATCAGCTTTTTCACATCCAGTTTTATGCACACCGAGCAGTAATAGATGGGGAAAAATGTGTGAGAAGGTCTGACTGTGGCCACATTTCTGAAATATCTCAGCTTATGTTCTTTTTAGAACGTGCATATAGCTGCTCTGAACACCACAGCAAAAACTCTGATTATGAAACCTTTTATAAAGCCACCATAATTTCACAAACACAACACAGTTCAGAGACAACTTGTGAACAATATGTAGTGTATTCATCCCCGTACAACGACAAAGCAAAGTGGAAACAAAACTTTAAACTGTACATATTGTTTCTCTGAAAATATTTTGCCTATTTGACAGCCATACCATTCAAATACTCCACTGTATTACCTGGAGACAGATGGATAATATAAAAAAAGCCAACAGTACAAATATGTCATGAGAATGAAGCGAGCGAGCTGCAATTCCCAAGAGATTCAGCAACCTCTAAAACCTCCTAATTAAATTATTTTCAGGCTAATAAAAACAACAAGATACCATATTTAACAGCTCAGGAGTTCTTTGATGCTTGTCTAAGTTTTTCAGGAGACTCATTAGTGATGTAAGTGGTAATCATAGCATAGGGGGAAGAAAAAAAACAAAACAAAAAGCAAGTTTACTGTACACATTCAATTATCACAGCTACATGTCTTCACTTTGCTATACCTCAATGAAGTTTCACAAACTGGCGGCTCACGGGCCATTTATGGGGTCGTTCACTCATTAAATTTTACAACTTTCCAAGTCAACTTTACATTTAAAGCTTTTACAGAGTTTTATTTTTCTTCCCAAATCATAAACAAACTTTTGTTTTTTTCTTACAAATGTTTTCCACCAATATCCAAACTGGATATACATTAAAACACAAAAATACAAACAAACGTGCTGCCAATCAGGATTGTACTGTGCAAACAGATCTTCTGACTTCTAGATTCTCAAAAACTTTCCTTTGAATTTTGCAATTTAAAATATAAATAGTTTTAAACACAATACATTGCTAAACAGGCTAATTAGGCCTATACCCATCATTGGTTTAATCATTTCATTTACTCTTCTACAACAAAAGTTGGTCCTCATAAAGTCTGGTAAGAACATTTCTAGCCCTTCAGCAAATTTTCTTGGTGCCCCTGCTTTACTGCATCAATATCAAAACTGAAGTTAACCAATCAAAACGTTGAAATATGGATTGTCTGACAGATTCCCTTATAGATAACATAATGCATGATGAGTTTTTACTTCCTCTCCTACCAATTAGAGTCAAACAGAACAGGCTGAGCCAACAGTCTGCTTCCTCTTTAAACTGTTTATGTGTACATTATGTCGTAAAACTAAGTCTTGTGCAGTTAAATTTCACATATGACTCATGTCAGCCAATATTGAAGAAAACCCAAAGGCTTCCGTGGTATCAATACAGACAAAGTGGGTCATTCAATGCAAACAACACAAACTGGAGAGGTTCTGAAGATTAGCTGCCATCTTTGCTGATCCCTCTGCTCTTTATTTAATCGTGCCTGCCAGTGCCCAAACCCGAAAGCGAACCCCGCGACCAACACTGCTGCTTCCCCTGAGAGGAAGCGCTTTGGAGAAGCAATCTGAAGTATGTGAAGAAAGTGAGCCACAGGAGGGAGGGAGACGGCGCAACCACTTTCCTGCATCCATCTGTCAGTGAGCCAGAGTGCCCACTGCTTCTGTTGTTCCCCCTGGCATCCTGACTCGTCCTATTAGCCTGCTAGTTAGACTGGCATTTAGACTGGCAGAACAGATTTAAGCAGGAGCCAAAGGGTCTCCTGTTTGGGTAGCAGCAAACTAATGTAAAACAGACAAGCTCAAAAGGAGCACGCGGCAATATGCGGCAGCTGCCTCCTCCAATCACGTCAGTCTGGCTTAATTCGATTCCACCACGACAGGATTCAATTACTTTTTATTAATTTTGGCACAGTGAGACTACGTTGAGTTTGATTCAATTTCTGGCGATGCAATTTAACTAGATGCAATCAGATTCAGTCGAATTGAATGAATTTTTAAACATAATCTCATCCTGTCTTCCTGCCTCTGTATAAATCTTCCCATTGCACTAATTTTCTTTTCTTTTTGGGATTCAGAACGTAGAATTTAATGAGCGAGGCAGAACTCCTCCTGCACAAGAACCCCCAACTGTTTCGTATATCTGTGTTTTCTTGGCTTCTGAATGGATGAGACTCCCCGAAGAGCACATTAGTCACTTCGATGACAAAAATGGGCAATTCAGGAGAAAATAGCACAAGTTTGGCAGAAGGCATTATTGAACAAGCTGCTGTTTTTGCCCCTTGCATAACAAATAACTTCGTTTTTTTTTTTTCTTTAAAGAAGCAAATGTTCACCTACTGGAGCTTGTTGAAGGAATGTCATCACTCCTCTCAGCACCTCTGCTACAGCTTAAGATGCTTACAAACACAAATATGTCATTACAAAAAAAAAAAAAATCATGTCACATAAGCATAAATCTATTTGCCCAAGTTTTTAACTCAGACTAAAAAAATTGCTGTACTTGAGCTCAGAGCTCCAAACAGCTTTAATACAAAGCTAACCTGGGGGATGGCAGGAAATGTCCTTCAAGAAGCTGCTGTAAGGCTGATCAGATTCTTATGAAGGTATTATACATCTGTAAACACGTTTAGCTGAACTGTGCTTCTTGTTTCAAGTTTTCTTGGAAACACCTACACTTTCAGCAGAGGAATTCAGACCTGGCATTAGAATGCATCCTCATAGATCTGATCACAAGCAGACGGGTTAATACATGAGGTGTTAAGGTCATGGTTTGGTGCGTACTTCGGTACGAGGGTCACGGTTTGGTACAACAGTAAAACAAAACAAATGCTACTTTGTTTTGTTTGTTTATTTAAAACAGACAACTCAAGCGGATACAGGAAAACAAACCACCCTTGGTGGTGGGGAAGCTGTAAGACAGCAGGTCATGCAAGTCAACTGGTTAATTCATGGTAAAAATATTCTTGTACCATTTTATTCATCCGAACTGTAAACTGCGTCCTCCGGGTCATGTGTCAAAAGGTTTGATAAACTCCAGAAAGGTCTGCTTTGAGTGAGGAAAGAAAATTAAAAAAAAAAAAAACAAATAAAACAAAAACAAAGGAGAGTTTGCTTCAGCTAATTTCACTCCGACTTGATGGAAAATACAAAACAATACAGAAGTTAAACAACATCCCCCGATGTGAAAACGTGAAACACTCTTAGCTTCAGAGTTAAGACTGTGAAGATGACAATTTAGATATAAAGCACAACCCCTTATTGATATAGTATTAAGTATTATTTAGTATGTTTGTTGGATGATATGTCTCAGCTTTCGTCCAAGAGATTCTTTTTGGGAGATTCTAACATTTTAAACTGTATGGCCTTTCCAACATACCTAATGTGTGGAGATAAGAGATAACCATTTGTCACCAAGTGAACTAGCATCAATAGTGCAATAAAAAAGTGAGTGCTGCCTTATTTAAACTGTTACTGTTAGATATTCTGCACTGTGTGCTGTACTGTCACACCAAACCCACTTAACCATAATCCCAACCTTTCTTAAAGTCCTTTCAAATTAAAACTGATTCTTTCATTTTGTCTCAGTTTCTGACCTAATCAAACATTGGTACAATACTGGAACAAATGTCCCCTTCCACATTAATTCACCAGACTGGTAAAGAAAGAAAACGATCCCCAGCTAGCAAGATTAGCAGCAGGACACGTTTTTGTTTCATTTGATGGGTTTTCAGCTGCAGGACCAGAGGTGAGTAAAGCAAACTTTAACTCATTTTTTAGCAAAATTTTAGCAGCGGAGATTTGTGCTCATTAAGGTGCTTTCTTTGCTTTTTAAACAGTTTGTTATAATAATATTTGTGATATATTACTTAAATGAGTAAATGGCAAAACGGCTTGCATTGTAAAAAGTATGAATCGTTGCAAGTTGGTCTTAATTTTGTTGATGTGGCCAATAGGTGGGTTGGATTCAACAGGACCAGACAAATTCAAAGAGGGTTTGTGCTTAAAATGCACATTCCCAAGCTAAATGCATTTTATTTTAAAATATAAGTATTCAGAGAGTGTAAACCTCCACCAAGGCCATAGCGTCATTAAAAAAGTAGTCTGATCTGATACGTGATCCAGATTAGCAACAAAATTTAATCAACTGTTTCTCATGACAACCCCAACATTTCCTGAAAATGATCAAAATCTGTTTATTAGTTTTTCAGCAGTCTTGCTAACAGACAAACTACCCAACACCACTTGGCCGAGGTCATGAACATTTGTACATAAAGCAGCGAGGAAAGAGCGCCGTGACTCAACAAGATTCAACACCTGAATAAATAAAATGAATAAATTGCCTGAAGTGTATTTTTCTTTTTAATGAAAGTCTTGTTTGTTTACATGGAGGGGCAGGACTTAAAACATGAACAGTGGGGCCACAGGTCCCCTTCAGGCTTCAACTTCTGGGATCCCATATGGGATCCAGTATTATGATATATGTCAATGGTTGGGATCCAAGTCGCTCATCAGCTCTTCATTAGTTCTTATTCAGCCGTTTTAACATATAATCAAATGTTGTGTGTTACAATGAACATTTGGGGACAACAGAATGGCCGTTCTGTATGTCTTTGCTGTGATGTTTTAGCCTTTTGGTGATTTAGGATGTTTGCATTGTGATCAACTTCCTTCTAGGTACAGTGATGGTTATTTGAAACAGAGTGTTTAGTCTGGTGGCTTTGTTCAACAAGCTCCGTGTGTGGATGTTTTTATAGCTGATTAGGAGATTTAAGCTTCCTGGAAGTGCTCAAACCACACAAAGACAGCTCACTCTTTATTAGGTTAATAGTTCAGCGTTTGGAAATAGACTGGAACATACAGCAGTGGGAGTTAGAAGATATTACTGCACCACATCTAAAAACAGGAACTCATTTACTTTCCATCCTCATTCGTCTCCAGTAAGCTGATACGCCTGCACCGCTGACGCTTGGCAGTGCTTTTCGCAGTTACCCGAGTGTTTAGAATACAACATTCTTCTCCGGTCAAATATTCAATGTACATATTCAAAGCTAAGGCCAGCACACTTCAGATCGAGTGCTGAAAGGCACACATGAGAAATCAAAAGCTTGCAGGCAAATAAACAGCATATCTATAACACCGAGATTGGCCTTTGTACAATCGCGAGCCCTGCTGACTCCAGTCATTCCTTTAAATTGATGTCTCATGCACAGCTGCCTCGAGGGACCGATTTCATTTTCATATATGTTCTGGATCTTTATACGCAAGCTCTCCCTTCTAGCGCATTAATCAAATAATGCTGCCGATTTCACTTTCCGGAAGAAAAAGACAGGTCATTGCTTTCGCCAAGAAGAATTTTGCAAGTCTTTACCAAGAACTTATGCCTTGTCTTGCATGACCTGTAAATACCGTTCCGGCGTCAAATTAACAGGAAAGCAGGGACCTTTCAGAGTAAAAATTTACATCCAAAAGGAATCCGCTCCTGCAAACAATAGAGATGTAATTTTCTGGCATAACTAAAGCAAAGTTTCTGATGAGTCATTTTATTTTACTTTGAGGTTAAGCATAATGAGCAAATGTGGCAAAGTGCACGCGCAGAGGCCGACCGGGTCCATGAAAAAGTTCAGAATGATCGTCCATTATACAGCTTGCCTGGTTTATTAACCAGAGAGTCGTACTGACACCAACAGCAGCAAGGCGGGGGTCTGACTCAGTGACAGTTTTCAAACTAACGCAGAACAGGAGAAAGGTGGTGGGAAAGGTTGGCTGCAGTGCAGTAATGTAGTATTAAAGCGTGACGATTGTTGAACCTGAAGAATCTACAGCCTGACTACCATCAATAATTAAAGGCCTAGCATTTCTTGAAGTAATGAATATCACCAATGACTTTTAATGCCAGAGTTTAAACTAAGATCATCTTACGTTCAGAAATGACATATTTGTAGCCATTTTTGTCAAATCTTGACAACAAAGTGATGCACTGTCTGCTGGCTCATGAGATATTTTGCTAACAGAGAGGCAGAGCTGACTCAAATGGTTAATAAAATCGTAAACAAAGATCTCAGGCAATCTGTCAGCGATCTGAACGTGGCTTGGGACTCAGTTTCAGACCGGGGCAAAAACATTGTCCGTCTTCGTCTTTCGACATTGAGGGATATTAACCACAACTACAAATATCTGAAATTTGAGCTTTGCTACATCCTGCTTTTAGCAAGCCTTTTACTACTTCTTGCTAGTGTTTTGCTCCTTTTTAGCTATTAGCAGTGTCAGCTTCTTCAGCAAATGTCAGCAGAGTCATTCAGCACTCAGCATTCAGGCTGCATTGTCACAGAATAAACAATTTCTTTAGTTTATATTTAAAATACTAAAATATAGAGGGGAGTGTGACTTGATTAAATGTTAAAACTGCCTGCCATATAGCAACCCTGATATCAGCTGTTTGTACACGTCTGGGTGGCGAGTTTATTTAGGAGGTCCAGTTTTTTTTTGTTTTGTTTTTTTACTCCCAGTCGGGCCCTGGGTGTGTGTCTTTTCACATCAGCGTGCACAGAAACCAGAGCTGAATGTAAGCTAACCTGAGATACGTTTAAGTCGAAGCCTTTTCGTGTACAACGGGACAAACTGAAGCACAGGGGCATAAATCTTTGAAACCCTGAGCCACTGACATCCCCACCACCCTTAGAGGTACGACAAAATATCTTAATTACGCCACTTAACATCACATTGGCGAGTCCCGGGTGAGCCCAAGCAAGCATATAATTCATTGTACTAAGCATCTGTAACAGCCAAATACATAAACCTTCAAGGATGCATACTCAAGTGCCGGGAAGACAGCGAGCTGGGAGTTCAAAAGCAAATGCTTTTCTGTTTTTTTTTCCCCCCTTTAGAAGCCAGAAAGGGGGGAGGGGGGAGAACTGAGGATCTCAGCAGAATTAACGGACAGGAGTCAAGGCACCTACTGGAGCCGGTCTTCAGGAATCTGTGCAAACAAGTTCTGTTCCTGGTTCTAATCCTTTCACCGAGGCGTTAGGGTCTGTTCGAAGGCCTCGCACTGATTAAGAGACACTGAGCACCCCTCCACCCCCCCCTCAGCTCTGAATCCCTTATTACAGCAAGCTCAAGACACTGTCTGGTGGGTCAATCTGCATGAACTTCACTTTCAGAAAACCTCCTGAAATGAATAAAAAAAAATAAAAAAAATAAAAAATCAGTTGATTGGTGATGTAATACCACTGCAACAAAGGGTAAGTGAGAAAATGAAAGACAATTCAAAATTTAGAGGCTTAAGAACAGTAGTATCTCTTTGTTCAACCTCAGAATTTAATAGTTAATGAATTCCCAAAAGAAATATGAATATCCCCTCTATATTGTTTCCACCATAACGCCTTTCAGTCCATTGATAAAACCAGTGGCTCCCAAACGTTGGAACCACTCGTGGGGTCTGAAAATCAAACTAACTTTAAAAATGATTGCAAACAGCATATCTAACCTTATTACAAGGAGATAAAACAAGGAGTCAGATTGATAAAGATTAATAGATGTCTTTTGTTAATTAGCAATGTTTCAATGCTTCAGTCAAAAACAGTTGGGGTCATGAATCTCTAATGTTTATTTTATGGGTCAAAAGCTGAAAACTTTGGAAACCATAAAGTTAGACCAGTGGTTCCCCAAATTTTCATTTCGGACCTACAAGAAGATAATAGTGAGGAGCTGAGTCATAAGCAAATACTACTCATAATCCTATTAAACAAGTAATAACTGCTATGGTAGTGGTTGTTTTAAATCAGCTTATTACTATGTTATCTTTTTTTACAGTTTAGGAGAAAATGTGTCATTTGCAATCATTTTTTAATTTATAGTTTAGGATCATTACCCACAGAGGAGTCCTGCCTGCAACTTTGGAGCCCATATAATGAGAATATATAAACTATTATAATACAGCTGAATCAGATTGTTGACAGTGTTCATCTATAAGCATCTTCCTCGATGAATCAAGCTGTTTTTGTGCAACAAACCACTAAAAAAATAAGATAATTTACAGCTTTATTCATAAGAATAAAAAAAAAAGCTCTAAAACCCCTCCCTCAAAGGCTCCCCTTCCCAAGAGAAGCAGCATCTGCATGCTTCATGCAACATGCACCAACGACCAGTGGTTTTAGTCTTGGCACCACTTTGCAGCGCTCTACCCCCACCTGCCGTTGTGCGCCAGGAAACCAGTGTGGCCACGCTGCAAAAAATAAAAAATAAAAAAATAACCTCCAACTCCTTCTGTCTGCTATCAAATCTTGAGTTTTGTCTCCTTCTCATGGGGGGAAAAACATCACTCCCAACAGCTCCTGATGTAAGCAAACTGACTGAAAGACAGCCCTACTTTATTTAGTCTGACACTGAAGACATAAAAAATAAAAAAAAATAAGCAGCCTCCGCTCTTTAAGAACTGTGGATGGTGGGGACGGAGAGCTCCAGCAGCTGGCCATGTTTTTTTCGCAGCCTCCGCCGGTGACGCGCGTCACCGAGCAGGACGCAATTAGGAGCCCGACGCCAAACAGGTGCGTCACGTTCACCAATTAACCGGCCGAGCCGAACTCAGCTGCCGCAAAATTCCGCGCTAAAAATAATAGGAATAAAAATAAAAACTTTCAGAGGCCGTGTTATTAAGGTGAGAGATCTTCTGTCTGCTGCAACCCTGAGTGGACAGAAGCGGAGACAAGAGGCGGCGGCGGCTTCAACAAGAAGCGGCTGTCAGTGGAAGTTTGGCCACAAAGGCAGGGAGCAGAAACAAATAAAAGGGCGCAACAAAACGAGCCGAAACAGCCGAGAAACTGTGGGGATACTGAAGTGAGAGTGAGGATTCTTTTAAGGACCCCCACCATCATAATCCCCCTTTTCAGTGAGGAAGCATTCTGGCCCCAGCAAGACGTGCCTCAACTACCAAACAACATCCACTTCAGCAGTCCGCCCCGCTCTCCTCCTGCCGCGGACCAAGATGGCACAGAACTTGTCCACAAAGTCACCAACCCCTCCACCCCCACGGCGCGTCTCCTACCTTGACTGATGCCGACGAGCGCCCCGAGCAGAACGGCCAGCCTGAGCAGCATTTTTCGGGCGGGTTTCGGGTTGCGGGACGTCGCTTTCGAGGGGGAAGCTGCTGCGGAAAATCGACAAGGGCGACACGCACGCTGCGCTCCGTTCATCCGCCGTCCTGGGCTCCGCTGGCGACTGAGCTTGCCTCGGCTCCTTCCCCCGTTCCCTTCCCCTTCCTATGCGCGCGCTCCCGGTCCGCGCTCGTGCTCGCTCGGGCGCTGAGGACCCCCCTCCAGCATCGATTCCCTTCAACCTCACTGCTGGAAGCTGCTGCTGCTGCTGCTGGTGATAAACAGACAAGAAGATCCAGGAGGGATGTGTTTATGTTCTGCACGAACCGTTTTGGGTTATTTGGAATCTGCTAAAAAGGCTGCACAGAAAAAATAAAAATCAAAAATGAATAAAATCTGCATCCATATGTTCAGAAATCCTAATTAGCAGGAGCGCACTTAGAATTTCTAGAGCCCTTCTCTGACAGGTGAGCTGTGGACCCCTGAAACCCACCACCTACAATTTAACATTTAACAGCTGTTGTGCATGTTTACTGCATAATAAAGCTTCTCAACAAGCAATAAAATATATTTATTTTGCACAAACTTTCCTCACATCATCAAGGAACATATTTTTAGCACTCCTTGATAGAATGAATATCACACACCATCTTTCATGCAATCTCAACTACTAAATATTACCTATATATAAGTAAAACTGATTAAGTTGTAGCTATTTTTGTGTTTGCTAAGGTAAGATAGCTATGGTGGCCATCTTGAATCATTCTGACTCTGAAAGTTAATTAGCTGTAAATGATTATTTATTATAGATTATTTGGCGTTTAAGGGTCCACAACTTCATTTTCTTTTAAATAATCCAAAACAAAACAACAAAAACATGAACTGAGAGGGTTAGATGAGAGAACTTTCAAGCTGTTTTATTTTGGTTTAAAGTGTACGTTCTTTTGTGCTTTCTGCAAATATTTAGTGTTTCGTAATATGAACCAGCTAATTAAAAATGCATATTTTTCTTGGAGCAACCCAGTGAGAGCAACTCTACTTAATGTCTGCCATACCTATATCAGTTCAGAGCGATATTTTGGTGGTAAATTGCTAACGGTTTGATTTTGTTGTAATAAATTTTACAAATAAGAACAAAAGCTTAAATGGAAACATGCAAAATGTTAAATAAAGTGGCATTTAGGGTAAAATTCAGTCAGCTGCAGCTGTTTCTAGGGTAAAAAGATGACATTATGTAAAACATGGTGCAATATGTTTTGAAGTCAAAACCTGAGAAATTATTTGCATTTATTATTATTCTGTTTTACAGGGGAAATTTCTCAAAAATGTAACATTCTAATGATAAATCGGTGCATTTTTTTTTTTTTTTGGCAAACTAGTACTCAAAAATCAATATATGGTGTCTTAATTTTTAGTCGTTTACTGTAAACAATATAGTGGGATACTTTTATATATTTAATGATCTTTTACTGTTCTGAACAAGCAAAAAGGTCATTTTTGTAAGTTTGTTCTTTAAACCTTGTTAAAAATGTTTGTAGGAATAACAGTAAAACTGCCTTAAATTAAAAAAAATAGTCCCATTACTGTTTACATGTTTACAGCTTGAACTGCTGCCAACTGTTTGCAAATACAGATGTATATTATTTGTGTCCATCAACAAAAAAAATGTTAAAATAAACCCGTCTGTAAACTTTGCACACACGGTTAATTTAGTATAACCAGTTAGCCTAACTTGCCTGTTTTGAAACTGTAGGAGGAAGCTGAAGTACCTGGAACAAACCCACGCATGTACAGCGAAAATGTGGCACTCAAGATTTTATTCAGAACCTTCCTGCTGTGGAGCAGGACAAAAATAACAAAATAAAACAGAGCCTTTCCCATTAATGGTTTAATAGCACCTTTTAATTTGACAGATTCATCTGTTCTGACAGAGAGAATGATCAAATTGAAGAAGAAAGGGTTTATTTAGTAATCCTTGCTGGGAACATAAAACAAGTTCTGAATTTGTTGGTTATCTGCAATCTGGTTTTAAAATACACGTGGTCCTAAGTCAGAAGACTTTATGTTGCTATGAACTGGAGACATCTGTCTTCAGGATGACTGAGATGGAGAAATCCTGAGCATTTTTCAGAATTATGCTAAAAATATTCATCGACGGTCATTGAAGAAACATCCCCGCTCGCTGCTGAATGAACTTCAACCCACAGTGGCCGCTCAGAGTTTTATTTCAGGATAACGATGACTGATTTTCTGGTCCGTGACTTGACCCATATACGGGAGCTGTTCCACCGAACAGACATGTGTCAAAAGGCCTTTATTGCCCAATTCCCCAAAGTCGCCTGACAGACTGATGCAATGAGGGAAAATGTGGCAGATAAGGAAAAGTCTCGACCTGCCTCGCAGGAGTCTGGAGGTGAGCTGTTAACTCTCGGGGTTTTGTTGTGGAGCAATTTCTGTCAATGTACTGGGAGATGTGTGGAGGAAAAATGGCAACAATTCACTGGGAGGCCTGGTTAAAGAGCAGATTTGAAATTTAAAAGGAGTCCAGCTGAACATGAATATAATGTGAGCAAATTTGGCGTAAATACTTAAAGACTACGGTTATAGTAATATTTTAGCACAAACGCGGTGAATCCCAAAGCTGTTAGCTGAAAACCTAACGTAGGATGAGTCATCGCTCAGGTCTTTGGACTTTTTCCATCTAAGACATGACCTTTAGCTACCGTTCATCTGCTGTAGTTGTTTTTGATTTTAGAACTAACACTTCTCCTTTTGTCTTCTACTTGTCAGCTTTTCACATTTTTAAGCAAATGCTATACCGTTAAAATTCAAAGAAAGACCGTCTGACAGAAAATCTGAAAAACGTTTGATCAAGATCCGTTTGTGTGACTTTTTCCTCAGATGGTTCGATTCCAGATTAACATTTCCATTCCTGACTTTTCCTTCTTTTTCTGTTCAGTTTTTCTGTCCTTTAATATCAAACTGCTAAAAGATCCTTCTCTTATGTGAATCACATTAACTAACATGTATTCATCAAATCAAAGTGCCTGCTTATTCATCCCACTCCCGAATTGTACCCCAACTTTGTACCCAGCGGTTGACACTTCAACCCTGGAGTTCATGTTTCCCATCAGTTGGGTACAAAATGATTACTACTTTTCACCTATGCACTTTAGATATGCACATATCTCTGCATGCCTACAACCCTGCATGTACTTATACATGCGGAGGCTCTAGCTCCGTGCCACCTTGCACAGGATTAGGCTGTACTTTATTTTCATATTCAACATTATCTATAACAGGACTGTAATGTACTTTATTTCACTGCAACCTTCCCCTGTTACTGACCCTGCATGAATGTATGCAAGTAGATGAAGATTTACATGACCCTACACAGGATTTAATTGTAAAACATTACTAAAAATTTTGTTTCTCTCAAAAATGGATACAAAACCTGCAACAGCATAATTTGGCAGAGGAACAAACAGACTTTGAGCCATATTTGTTTGCAGGTACTAAACGGCTTTTGAGACCCCATGTAAAGTTTATTTCGAATGCGCATTTAAGTTTAGATTATTTAAAAAGTCCATTTCTAAACATCTTGTTGCTCCAGTTGTTGGCTATGAGTTTCAGTAACATTCATTTTATCTTTGCAGGTAATGACACTGGCATGAGCTACCAAAAGCATTTATTTTGGGCGGTGTAAACAGTTGCCTTTGTATGCAAAGAGAGCAATCTGTCACAGGGGAGCCATAAAACTCTGGTGGTTTACAGAGTTTATGTTGTAATTTTGTCATTAATTACAGACTGTACTTTCGCAGTAGGAGTTAAAGATGTGTGGATCTTCTCAGTCTGTTGCCATGTTTCAAATTTATTAAAGAAAACTACTCACAAGTGCATTTTTACTGTCAAAACCTCACAACTAAAGATGCAATTTGCTCTCGGTGTATGTGTTCTTGTTTTGTTTCCAAGATTTTATGAAGATTTCAAATGTTGGAAATATATTTATTGTTGATTTATACAGAAATGTTGTGTTTTTATGATTTAAAGTGGGAAAAAAACTGTTTAGCAAACCATATTATTTCACTCTACATTTTCGTTTTTTTTCCATGTTTTTCCTGCTTTTCTCAAGTGGAGTTGTGGGCTGGCATGTAGACCCAAATACGGCCGTACAGAGGTGCTCTAGCCTTCCATCTTCAGCCATCACACATACAACAAACACTGTCATCAGCACCTGCTACTTATGAAAAGCTGGGACTAAACTTCAACACCAGGTTGTTAAAGTCACCATGGTGAACGTTGGTGGTTCTTCTCTAACGGATGTTTACCTTACACTTCCTTGAGTTTAACTTATTTCTGTCTCTCATCATAGTTTCACTAAACAGTTGAAGACCTGTGATAGCTCCACTGGTTTTCTCAGAGAGACGCTCACTTCCTGGTTTCCGCCCCACTCTCTCAGTAAAATCATCCAACCTGGATGCTTACCTGCCTGCCCACTCTCCACTATTGTTGTCTGTTTGCTTCCTTCTTTAGGCTGCAAGACTTCCTTCCCCCTCTCTGTACGTAAAACGAGAACAATTAAAATAAGGACTTTTTAGATTGTTTTACAAATATTCTCCACTGTGGTCAGCACTAAACCCTCCCACTTATCCTGCAGATTATCATAACAATCTTCACCTGAGACTCTCTTAGCTCGTTGTTTTAATTTTTACAAATTTATCACTGTCTAAACTCCAAAGCTCTAGTCATGTAAATGTTTGATTAAAGTTGCCTAGAAGAGTTTTGCTGCAGTGCAGTTTGTGCCAATTTGTTTTTGAATGGGCACTGGAAGAGTGTGAAAACGAAAAGCAACAATCATTTCCTTATTTTCATTAAGTCCAAGTTTTCCTCAGATGGTTTATTTCAGCACTTCTTGGTGTGACATTTGGCTTAACACAGCACAAGGGAGAATGTATTGTTTTAGTTCTTTTCTGTCCAGTGATTTAAAATTGTCTACCTGCCCTTTAAACAGGCTGGTAAAGGTGCAAAAGGTCATAAAATGCAGAAAAACCCAACCCTCGTGTGAAAGACATTAACTCTTCTGCCTTTATAAAATAAACTCATATTTGCTTGCAGCAAGTAAAAGGATCTTAAGGGCAAATGTAGTGTTTGATAAGTTTCCCCAAGGCACCTTGTCCAAATTTATGGAGGCAAAATGAAGTAAAAACTCTGTTTTTAATGTCTACTGTCTGCTTGTTTATTTTTGTGAGGGTATTTTGCTGGAAAGAAATAAAATACTATGAGAAGATACTCTCCATATACCTCTGGACACTGCAACAAACTGGCCGTCATATCAATAGGGGCATAAAACTCATCACACTAGTGGTGTGATAAAAGTGCATTAAAATTTACAAATAAAACGTAACATGGGTTTTATAGTGCAGATTTTAAGTTCCTTTTAAATGCACGATAATGTAACAATTGCTGTCAGCTGTATCTAAAAGCCACAGTCCATTTCACGGCAAACATGTCACCGACAGAAGGCATCACTTCTCCGTTGCAGAGTGTTGCATAATGCAGCTTCCTTTGTGACGGGAAAAGAGACTAAGTGGTTTGCTCCGAGTGGAGTGACTCGTGGCCTTTCTTGAAGTCATACTGTCACTGATCGCCCCGTCATCTCTGCTGCCATCCAAGCGAGCCCACGTTACTACAGCAACCAAGTTAAATGGCCGTACTGATGAGCAGCTCTCGCCACGAAGACGTATGCACAGCGAATCTATTGTTCAAGTTCTTGGACAGCTCAAACAAGTTAACATGTCATCTCCCAGGGTGAGTGATGAAGACATGAACTGCAGCAGAGCGAGTCGGGCCTGTGACTCTAACGCCTCCATCAGGGCTACTCTGAAACAGTGGAAACAATGGGGAAATGGGTTTTACATCAAGCTGTACCCTGATTTTCTAATTCATCACCGTAGATCACAGAACGGCCACTGAACTTCTTATTCAAAACAACCATTAGCTTATAATTTGCACAAAACATGTTTTCTGAACTTCAAAAGACTGTTTAAACCCACAGGATTCACCCACTTCATCTAAGTGCATCACTTTCTCTCTCCAAAATCACCACAACAGTTAAAGATTTTTAACTTTCACTGAGCAGATTTAAGAGGAAAGGTTTTATTTTAAAAGAGCTGGTTGGAGATTGTTGATTCACTGTGGCTGCCATCTTGAATGGGGCTGACCGCACGACTTAATCAGCTGTAGATGCACATCCAAGGATTACTTTTTGAGAGTTTCATTAAAGTCTATGCACTGGTTCATGAGATGTTCTTCGAAAGGTTACAGACAAATACGAATACCCACACACACATGATCAAAAATAGAAAGCAGAGTAACTGAAATGTTAATGTAGCTTCTTTTTATCGGACTATACTCTGTTGAGTCTCGTAAAATCTGACAGGTTGTCCCCAGAGTCATTGTGTTTACAATCCAGGCATGTCCGCATCAAAATAATCACATCATATCGTGCTTTTTCTTCTGGGATATAACGCATTAGAGTATTGACCTGCAGGCGCAGGGACACAGAGCCCCATTGTATTTTTCTATCTCTCAAAATATATTAACATTTCTCTCATCTCCGCAGACCTCCCTAAAGAGAACGAAAACACGTCTTATTTATTCCACAAGGCCTTTCTTTAATATATAATCCCCTTTAAGTGATGAGAGAGTGGGTGTACATGGCATGTCAAAACATCAGCTCCCCTGACGATGTGTCACACAGCATGGAGGAAGCTGCACACCTCCCCGAAACAAATAGAGTTAGGCACACTGTTGCTCAGGGTGTCTTTTCTCTCAGTTGAAAAGAAAACATTGTGCTTTTGGTCAAAATTGAGGCGGTGAAAAAAAAAAAAACAAGCAGGAAGATGCTTGCCTCAGCAGCTTCTCCGAGCACAAGACAAGCTTTGTATTAATGCAAGAAGAACCGGATTATAATGATTAATGCGGTGCAGGAACGTTTTTAAGCAAATGACACGGCGCTGAGCTGCCGAAACAGTGTTGATTTAGAAAGATTGCACAGTTTTGTGTGTACAGTAAACAAGCAGCGGCGATGTAGACTTAGATAAATTGGATGTCTGTCAGCCCAGAAGGGATTTCCAGATGGTCATCTCTCTCAGAGCGTGTTCTCATGCTGTCAACCTCGCCGTGCTGTTTAATGGAGCCTAAACTGAAGCATTAACAATATACAGTCAGCATCTGAATTCTTACAAATAGGAATCATTTGCTAACTGATGTTTTTCATACATTTGCTCAGGGAGGAGTTGCTTTTTTTTTTTTTTTAAACAGTGTTTGTAATTTTACCTGCTGAGCAAACTAAAAATATTACAAACCGTAGCAATGGAAAAAAAGAAAAGAAAAAAGAAGACGTCCTGGTGGGAAGCAGCATTAAAAGGTTGCCGTTTAAAACCCAAATTATGGTAATGCAATCTGCAAAAGTGTTTCCAAAACATTTTAACTTGTAAACTAAATATGCGAAGAGGAGAATAGTAAACTAGCAAATAAAGTGAACTTTGAATTTAAAAAGGAGTTGATACGGTTTCGGCTGAACGCAGAACCCCTCCGGTTTTCCTGTTGGAGTTCTGCTCCATCTGCAGCAGCTTCACTGCATCACCAAGATACATGGAAGCTTTTTTTTTTTGTTCAACTTTTAGCCAACACAGATTTATTTCTTTACCAAACCACCATGTGAAAGGGCAATAATGCTGTTGCCCGTGTCTGTCATATTAGCAAAATATCTCAAGAACCACTTTGTTTTAATTAAACCTTCCGAATGTAATCATCTTTAACTGATCAGCTTTTGGAGTCAACATGACTCAAGATGGCTGCCACAGCAGTTTAACCTAAAACAACAAACAAACAAAAATATAAATGGTAATAACTTTGTTTTACAGACACTGAGGGAAAATTTGGTGTGGTAGTAGCTGAGACTGATCCCCAACCCATCCTCTAGGAAATAACTGACCCAACGATGTCTGTTTGTAAATGTTAGACAAAACTGACTCCAGTAGTTAATGGCAATTTATTAGTTAAATATCTCATGAACCATTAAATGGTTTTCAAGAAAACCTTTGGAAAGTAATCAATGAATGAACATTTACAGTTAAATAATTTTGGAAGTCAACCCACTCTTCAAGATGGCTGCCACAGCTAATCAAGTCGCTCTAACTTTGTCAATATTACAGATACTGAGCTAAAATTTGATGTGGTAGTAGCTGAGCAGCATCCCCAACAGATACTCCGACCACTACACATTGCGTGACATCGTTGCTTAAAACTTTGGCACTAACTCAGAGTCAACACTGAGTCTGTTAGCAAAATATCTCATGAAGCAATTGTCAGATTTTATCGAAACTTTCAGAAAGTAATCCTTGGATGTACATCTGCAACTGATCAACTTTTTGAGGCAACCTGATTTAAGATGGCCACCACAGCCAACACTGAAATGCCCAATTTTATCAATTTTACAGATATTGGACTCTAATTTAATGAGGCAGCAGCTCAGTCATTTACAGCACATATTCATGTGAGATTTTATAAAACCACTAAACACTATTGTCAAGATTTCCACAAATGGGCTATAATGACATTTATAGCTAGTTTTATACTCTGACATGAAAGGCTGTGGGTGATATGCATTCCTTTAAAAAATGCTAGGCTTTCCACTTTGTAACTTGTTTTAGGTTGGTGCAGACTCACAATCATCCAGGACATGGTAAATCCAAAAAAGGGTCAAAAACAAAAACAACTGGACTTTATTTTGAATTTGTTTTAGGTTTCTTTGCATTTCTGAGTGTTTTTGGTTTGTTTGTAGTTTAATTCTGTGTCGTATTTCTTCCCAGTTTTCCCTCAGCTCCCCTTATACACCCGGCCCTCATGTGCTCATCCACCAATCATCCCTCCATGTATGTCTACTCCTCACTTTCCAAGTATCAGTGTCATGTTGCTTACTGGTTCCCGTGTGCTTCCTGGTGGTTTACACTTAGTTCATTTTATGACCTGACAGCTTTTTGTTTTATCATTAAAAAGCCCTTTTTTCGTCCACACACAATTCCTTTGTCATTCTGGGTCTGATCACACACAGCATAATAATTTCTAGCAGCTGGGATTAAAAAGGAGGTGCAAAAAAAGGTTTAAAATTATTTTGTGGTTGAGGAATTTACAATAATAACATTTGCCTCATTATTATGAAAGAATAAAATTGCTTTTAAAAAATATTACAATACAACATTTTCCTTTTAATGCAATTAAAAGTTATAGAACTGTGTTTATAAACTGGGTTAATAGCCACCAGTTTTCAGGACAGCTCTCAGAATATTTAAAAAACAATTAAAATATTTTAGAGCAAAACAATCAGTATAATATTAAAATACATATTTAACTTTAGCCATCTGATCACAATGTTCTAATGCCATCTTGAAGTATAAAAGTAACCTATAAGCCAATAATTATGAATGCTTTTTGACTTTTGGCATTGGGTGATAAAATAGAGAAGTTGTGCTTTCATTAAGAAGGCACCAGCGGCTAAATTGGACATTTTATTGGCTCAAATCTCACATCTAAAAGCCAAAGATCTTTGAAAACCACAGACAGCTCAAAGCAGTCCCGTCTTTAGACATGTGAGTCCCTCCTTTAAAACCCCAGGACGCCCTCCTGACTAAGCACACAAGGTGGATTGCACTAAAGGATCACTGAAGCCCCCATGGCAACAAATTGTCTCTCCGTCTTTGAGACGTCCACGTCTTCCTGCAGGGCTTTGCTAGGCGTCTGAAAAAGCAGCTGTTAATATCTCTGAGTTTTTGTCAACATTTCTATCCTCAGCGGTATCCTGCACACATAAATCAATTACAAATCCCTCAGCTAATTGTGTTTGGACAATCTTCAAGTGCTGCGTGCTACAAACAGATGCTTGTGGGAAGTGGCTGTGGTGGCTTTCTGTGTTGCTATGCGACAATGGCAAAGTTTTACTTGCAGAGCAGTGCATGTGTGAAAAGGTTTTGGATGTAAATGTGTCTAAAAAGTATGAAAACTTATAGTTAAAAAATCTAGTTTTGAGACTGCTGCTTCTAAAATACAAAGCTCTCAACAACCAATTGAAGATCTTATTGTTCTGTATTTTCCTTACAGAGAATTCGCTCTCAGGCTGCAGGTTTACTTGTGGTTCTAAAAGTAGAATTGGAGGCGCCTCTCTGTTGTTGAACCTACTTCCAGTTTTTGTCCGTGAGGCTGACACTGTCTACTTTTAAGACTTTCCTTTTCGATAAATCCTATAGTTAGGGTTTCTTCCCATAGGAACTACACCTGGACCAGTTGTTCTGTGTTTGTCTTTGTCTCTTTCCAGTCTCAAACACCATCTGGCTGAGGGAGATGGCCGTTAATCCTGGTTCTGGTTCGGTTCGGGGTTCGTCCCTGTCAAAATGGAGTCGTTCCTTTCCACTGTTGCCTATGTGCTGCTCAGGCTGGAGAACTGCGAAGAAGTGAAGATTCAACGTAAACTGCTGACTTCCTTAGATAACTTTTACTAACTGGCATTTCATAATGTACTGTATATGAACATATTGCATTAATTGTATTAAATTGGCTATAATTAGATTTAAATCAAGCTTGACTGACTTGTTATTTTTGTTGTATAGTGCCCTGAGAAGACTTTTGTTGTGAACTGGTGCTATATAAATAAACTAAATTGAACAAAATATATTTCAGGCAAATAATTTAATAGCCAGAGGATGCAGATGTCATTCTGAGGGATAGCTTTATGCGAGTACACATTAACATTGGGTAGCAAAGGCACCTTAAATCAAAAGCAGTTTTTAATCCTATCAAACGCCCATTAATTCAGCCTGAGCCCATTGATCTAGAGTGACAACTGTTTTAAACCACAGTTGATACAAAAGCACAAGCCATATGGCGTCAAGAAATTATAAATATGCTCCAGTTGCAGGGGGAACAGACAACAAGTGTTCCTGTTTACTTTGAAGATAACAGGATCATTTGTCCCGTATCTTGCTGCTCTTTTTGTCAGCTGTTTTATACATTCAACACCTTAAAACTAGAGTGAAAACCTTCATACAGGTAATAAAACACCCATGATCTTAGCTTTAACATGGGATCATGCCAAATGATAGTTACTTTGTGTGCAGAGACGATAATCAGTCATTAAAATCTTTGTTTAACACTATTTATGATGTGATTTTATAATTTATTACAAAATCTAATAAGGGCCTACCATTCCTTGAAGGAGCTCTGTGTTAAGGTTAATCATAAAATGAGAAAAAAGTAAAATCAATGATCTACCTTTTGATTTCATTAGTTTGCCTTTTTTCCCCCGGAGTACTTATTTTTTTAGTAGTTGGGTTAATTTTGGTTCTTGCATTATCTGATGAAGCACCGTTCATCATTTCAGTCAGCTTTAAAACGCAAATTTCTCAAATATGCAACAAACATTGTGAGAGGGAAGAATTCAGGGCAAGTACTTCTGTCTTTCAAAGTAAATTTTCCCTTGAAAAATGCAACTGTTTCTGCCATTTCAAACTAAGAACATTGCATTTTCATGTCAATCTTTGATAGGAGTGATGTCACTTTTTATTTTGTGGTTTCCTCTTGTTCTGGGTTTTCAGCAGTCAAATCACTTTTTTTCATTTTTCAGACTTTATCTAACTTTGAAGTGTGGTTCTGTTGAAAGGTCATCAATTAATATCTTACCTGCTGTAGACAACTCTTTGAATGACCTCAGTTTGGAGAAGCACAGCTCAATACCAACCAGATTAATGACCTAATGGCTAATCCGACACCAACAACAAAGTGTATTCTTGCAGTCTTAAAATAACCTTAAATTCTATAGTGTTTCATGTAAGCGCTACTTTATAAACCTTTACATTGCCGTCAGTTTTTAACACAGAATTTATGCTTTTTTGCATGTAAATTGTGTCCGCAGCAGCTATCTGTAGCACTAACAAAAGCAATATAAAGTTTCTGCTGGAGAAAAAAAAAAAAAAAAAGTGTGATGCAAAATTAGTTTTCGTGCAAAGATTTGTCGAAGTGTTTACATGTGTAGAGCAAACTTACAGCCAATTTTTATACCAGCTCCAGAAACGTCCCCAGTCTCCACCGGGTCAAAAAGGCTTTCTTACGGATACATCTCTCCACCGGTGCCTGCCCAAGAGAAAGAAAATAAAAAATACACAAACACAGAGAGAGAGAGAAAATTCATGAGTTTAAGTTTGTGTTATACTGTAACCAAGATATGAACTGGTGCCCCGCATGAGGTGTTCCAAAGTTCTGTGATTGCTCTTTAATTCATATTTCTAAAGCATGTGAGCTTCTGAATAAGATGTCACCAATCCACTTTAGTTTTCACTCCACCTAAACCAGCCATTAGCTCATCAGCACCATCAGATATAAACTCTTTCTCCAAACTGAAACGATCTACAACAGGTGTATTTTTAATAATGAGCTTTCCACAAAATCCAACTTCAAAAGACCTTAACTATCCTTTAAATCCGAATTTCCATGTTAAAGTCAAACATATCTGAAGCAAGTTTTTAAATCTGCACAAATAAGAAAATCAGAATTATGAGGGTTTTTTTATATCAAAATGAATGAACTAAGCTCAATAGTGTGCAAAACTACAAGTGGCCTAAAAAGGTGTTTAATTTTCATTACTTTATTAGGCACTAAAATAAAAGTCACTCTGCGATAAATTCTTGCGCCAATTTGCTGCTACTTGTTGCCTTTTAAGCTAAGACCTTTCTAACCACAAGCGTCCAGTTACTGCTGAACATCCTTGAAGCAGGACGGAGTGTGTGGGCAGTGAGGTGGATGTGAAGGGTTAGGTAAGACTGTGAAGATGACTTCTGCAGAAAATAATCTCCCAGCGGCACACCGAGCGAGCCTCTCTGTGGTCAGAGGCTTTTCGTCAGCTCCCTTATTAAGGCCCTCCGTATCTCTTCTTCTTCTCTGCTTCAAATTGCCTTTCCAGCCCCATGCTGCGCTGGGGCCAGAGGGTCAACAGATTATCTTCTTAATCCCGTTAATCCCTCCTCACATCAGCCCGGGATGATTCTCACCATAATTGTATTCGCCGCCGCCTCAATTAGAAAGAGGCGAGTGTTCTGAGGAAATGAGGTGGAATGAGGCGTCATGACAGATCAGTGGCGAGGATGCACATATGTTTGTGCGCTGCGGGTCTCGTGCGCGAGAAGGGGGCAAACCAAAGTTCAGCTCTGTGGAAAACTGCTGGTTTGAGTAGTTGCCTGAACAGCAGTTTTCAAGTCTTGCCAGCAGATTCTCAGTTGGATTTAGATCTGGACTCTGACTGGGCCTTTCTAACACATGACAATACTCTAAACCATGTCATTGTAGCTCTGGCCGGATGTTTGTTGGTGGAAGGTGAGCCTCCACCCCAGTCTTAAGTCTCTTGCAGCCTCTAACAAGTTTTCTTTTTTAGCTCCATCCATCTTCCCATCAGCTCTGAAAAACTCCCAACAAACCTATACGTCTTACACAAAACACCTGCTTTAATCCTAAATTTAAATTACATCAGATATGTTTAGTTTTATGATTCCATTCTCATATTTCAGCTTTAATTTTGCATCTAATTGCCATCTTAGCTCGTTTTAGATATGTTTAGTTTGAACTTTACATTGCTGTGAGTGCATTCATGACTTATTTTAGATTATCTCTTATTTAGTGTCTAATGTTTTAGATTTAAGTTCATGAGTTCATTTAGATTATCTTAAATTTCATTTTGGATATTGCTGTGTGTGTTTTGACTCTGTTTTTGTGTTTTCATGTCGCTGAAAAGTGCTGCATAAATAAATTTGACTCGACTTGACTTACACACAGGTGGATTTTAATTTACTAATTAGGTGACTTCTGAAGGCAATTGATGCACTGGATTTTAGCCAGGTGTATCAGAGTAAAAGTAGCTGAATGGAAACTCACACCGCAGTGTTCAAATTTTATTTTTGTAACAATTTTTTTAATAATATACCATTTTTCTTCCATTTCACAATTATGCACTACTTTCTGTTGGTCTATCACTTTGAATCCCAGTAAAATATGTTGAAATCTGCGGTTGTTCCGTGACAAAACGTGGAAAAGTTTAAAGGTCGTGAATACTTTGTCAAAGCACTGTAGATTCAGTCGGATCTCTGAAGCTGCTTATTTCCATGCATGAACAAGTTAATTGTGGAAGTAAATAACGTGAGTTCACACTTAATGTGCATCTGTGTGTTTCTTTTAGCTTCTGTCAGTGCGATGAGTCAAAGGTTAACCTCTCCTAATGGGTGGACATTATGTTAATTAGACAATCTATTAGCGTGCTGTCAGATTAAGCTCAACTAACACGATGCACGGTCAAAGGGCGAGAGGCTGAGAGAAATCAAGCTGGGCTTTTAGCCCTGTGAGATTTTTTTTTTTTTCTTAATGGCTCCATGATGTGCAGTTACTCTCTCGAAGTTCGAAATGATGCGTCTGTAATGACCAAGAACTAAAAGCATCTAAAGAATGAGGTGCACCACATGAGTAGACACTTAAAGCTTCAAACATACCTGTCAGTATTTTTTTTTGTTTAAATTCATATTTATTTGGCTAAATTTCAATAAACAATGTCTAAACAATGTGTAGTAAGATAAATACAGATGTTTTGAGCTTGCTGGGTGGCTTCCTGTTAGGCAAAATCATTTTCATAAAGGTTTATTAGTCATATTAGTTCACCTTTTCTTTTTAAAATTCCTGCAATTCATATCAATGCCTTAATTCACAGACCTGTTGGCTACTGGTTTAAAGTCACAAGTTGCTTTTAAAAAGGGGTCATTTAAGAGATGTTATCTAAAATTTGTTTTAGAAAACTGGTTCCTCAGCATGATTCTTGTGTCTAATATTATGCTTGGCTCATCTGCCTTGCACAACGTGAGGGGGTCTGTGTCAAAAATATAAATCCAACTGTTTATTTACGACATAAACAACTCAAAAGCAATTCAAATGTGTTTTACGTTTGATCGTGTGTAGCAAATTTCAAAAGCTGAATAAGGAAAATACAGCAAACAGAGGAAGTTAAAAAGGTAAGTAATATAAAACAGTAGTAAAAGATGGGCAGTTCAGATAATGGCAATTATGAACTGCCTAAAATAGATGATAAAAAGCAGCTTATTCCAAATGAATCACTAATACTCATTAACGTTCCTCATTTTGCTTCTCTTGTATATTTTGGCTAGAAGTTAAAGCTGGAGGTCATAGAAGAACAGAATGATTGTCAGGTTAATCATTATATTAACCAAAGGTCTTAGTAATCCAGTGCAGAGCCACTTTTACCACATAAACTGCAACAAACTCTTTGTAAATTTAAATGTTTAACACATCCTTAGAAACAAAACTTGATCATTTCTGTATAAAATGAAGAATGAATCAGCTCAAGCTGAAAGCTTATCACTCTTTTGCTGAAAGCTCAGTGGATTTGAGATAATATTTTTTTTAAAAACCAATCAGTGAGCACATGAACGGCCTTGGTGTGGTCCTCAGGTGTGTATAAAAACCGCAGTGGGCTCCCTATTACATGTGATAGATGGGTCCGTAATGGTTTTGAGCATCTGTAGCATGGTTGTAGTGGTTTATCATTGTGATGGCAACATATTGGGGTCTTAGGGGGAGTGTGGTGGCAACACATCTATGACAAGTAACCCGCACACAGTTAAGAATTTAAAGCAGGACTGGCCATGCTGGCATCATGCCTGGACTATAGCTGATATGATCATAAACATATTCTATCGATACGCCAAGCGGCCCCGCCTTTTCTCACTGTTGGGAATTGAAGCCAACAGCACTTAATTTATGGAAGCTGCCGAAGCTACCGCTCACAGTAAGGAAGGTCGGCCCCATTCTGGTTTCGACTTCAGAGGTCTATCAATGTACGGTTGTTGGTGATGACAAGGCTTTGGAAACAACCTAGTGCAGACATGATACAAGTGGCTGTAACGGGCATCGTCTATAAGGTGGCTGGAGTCAGTTTTAGAGACAGTTTGAGGAGCTCCGTCCTCCATGGGGAGCTCAGGATCTGCATCAAAGAGGGGGCAGCTAAAGTGATGGTTCGGGCATCTGATTATGATGCATCCTTGGCGCCGCCCTCTGGAGGCTTTTTTTTACCACATTCCACTGAAATGAGACCCCAGGGTAGGCATCGAAGGAGGGTCTATGTATCTTCTCTGACCAGGGAACGCCTTGGGATCCTGTATCTGTGGAGAGAGGGACATCTGGGTTTCCCCTGCAGGACCAATTACCCTATTGACTTGACCATGGATAATTGGAGATTGGATTGGATTGGACTGGATTGATGATTGTTTGATGGATTGACTATTTGTATGGCTAAATGATGGAGGAATAAACTAAACCAGAAAACAATTTGAAATGAACCTATTCCATATTTTAAAATGTTTAAATACAGTCATTTATTTGTTCCAAAACAAATCTGTTCCAAAGCAATATATGCATAATTAATGCAAGAAAACAAATTTAACTTTAAGTGACAGATAAAAGATTCTTCCATCATATGGTTTCAAAGGAAACATGGCACAAATTCTTGTTTTCTATGAACGTGTGCAATATAGCGTTTGAGTATTGTTAAAATGTTAGCGAAATAAATAGATATAATATAGCTGCTGTTAATAAATGTTTTTGGAGAATGGAAGAAAGCTTGCTGTGCTTAGATTCTCTTTGTGTGTGAACTTTTATTAGTAGTATGTTGTCCACATTCCAGTAATCACTGATGTCCATACCACAAGCTAAATAAAGCCCTAAAGTAAAAAAGAATTCCCAATTTGGATTTTTCTACTGGATTGTTAAAATCCTTTTTATAGCTCAGGGTTTTTCTTATTGTGTTATCGAATGTGGTGTCCTCAATCATATTTAGAGCAGTACCCAGGGGTCCTACTTATTCAGGGTACTCCACTAGAATTAATATGCTGCTTGATCCAACCAGGGTTCAGTGCTCTGCCTCAGGACTGAGTCACAGACGCTCAAATTACAATATGATACGTTACGAAACAATACGATATACTACACTTTATCTTTGTCGCCTATTCAGAGATGGACTAGCAGCATTTTTGCCTTCCTTAGAATATGTCTGCATTAGTTGGCACACAGATAAACTCTGACAAAAGTGTTACTTCAGAGAAAATAAAAAACACATTCTCCACGGAAACTGTCCCGAGTGAGACTAAAGGTGTGATTTTCCTCCTTGTGAATGGATTACCCCTTCAATCTCTTTGACCTTCAGTGTCTCTGTGTCGGCTGGTGTTAAGTCAAACTCCAGTGACCTTTTGGATATATATTTTTTTTTTATACAACACTCCTGGCCCACCAACGCAGCTCTTATCTTTCTCCAGGGCTGATAATGCCTTTCCTGCCCCCACTCATCTAGATGTGGAAAAGTCAGCTTCCTCATATCGCTAGATGCAGCGAGATAGATTATGACTCAATGTGTGTGTGTGTGTGTGTGTGTGTGTGTGTGTGTGTGTGTGTGTGTGTGAGCAATGTAACAAAAGTGACTGTGAAAGGAAAAGAGAAAAAGTGCAATTGGGTAAATTTTTACAGATGAAATGTGGTTCCAATTATTCAAAAAGCTTTTTACATTTGAGTCGAAGTAAGTGTTTTAATCGCATATCAGAGTTGTTGGGGTTTTTTTGCCTTTAGACTTAATACAAAAGTATTCATGCTGAGGGCACTTATAATGCTCTAAACCTGTGTTCTTGTTATTTCTTATGAATAAAAGTTAATACATTTAACTTGAATTTGTTAAAAATAGACGGCAGAAATAATGGTTGCAGTGGAATATTTTATCACAAGGCAACTTGGAAATAAGGGCCAAAAATAAAGGGGGAGGCTTACTTATCACCTGCTGTCAAAAGGCAAAATTCAGGAAATAAAGTTTTTGCATGTGTCTGTTTGTCTGTTAGCAAAATATCTCAAACCACTGGACAGATTTTCTTTAAACTCTTATTAAGTAATCATTGAATGTACATTTACAACCAATTAACTTTTAGAGTCAGATTTATAAATATTGAGCTGAAATTTGATGTGGTAGTAGCTGAGAGTCATCCTCAACACATACTCTGAGCATTACATGTTGTGGTATGAAACGAGACTGCACGCAGTATTGTTAAGGTTTGACCAAAACGGCTCCAACTCTGTCATTTTCATCATAAGACTAGTTTTAACTCTAGCATGGAAAGTGGCGGGCGGTATGCTTTCTTCTGATGAATAGTAGGGCTTTATTCTTTTATCTGTATTTGCCATTCAGCTTAAATAAAACTTTTGAGCGTGTTTTTATATCTGGGACTCAAGTAAAAAGAACATTCTCAAAGCCTAACTAAGCCTGTGTTCGATTCCAAAAAAAAAAAAAAAGAGCTGATGGTGATAAATATGAGTACTTATGGCTCCTGTGTCCACCAGCATTTTATTTCAAAAAACAGGAAGACCATCAATAAGTCAAAATTTTCAACCTGGGTTGCTTTCCCTGCAGATTATCCTAAGTATGTCAAACAACACAGCACCTCTGACAGAGGTCAGTGGGAGCTGAATTATAGGTTCAGAGAAAATCTTGATTGATCCTCAGTTTCAAAGCAAAAAAACAAGCAACACAGGCACAACCTGAACAGAAAACGGATCAATAAACCTGTGCGCAGTTTACGACGGAGAGCTCTTATGGGACTAAAACAACCACAAAATATGTTTGCAATCACTGCTGCTGTAGCATCCATCTGCAGAACAGGAAAATATATCATTTTATTGATTGATTTACAAGTTTCTTATTACACTTTAAAACTAAATATATGGAACTACAGGACTAAAATCAAACAATTTGATTCTAAAATGTGTTGAAATGAAACTCAAATTCTATTTTTAGGCAGCTAAGGTGCTTAAGTTTATTGATGAGCATGTTGGAAGCTGCCACACCTGAAGAGTTTGTGTAAAACCTGTTATACTAGTGTTGATTTTTTTCTTCTTTTGTTGTCATTGACCAAAAATTAAATTACTCAAATCTTGCTGGTCCTACGAGATATTGAAAGAGAATTTCTTTTCTGCGAGCCTATTCAATCCCCTTCAGTTTATTACTATTCTTTAAATGGCGCCAATTCACAACAAACATCAACTAAGTGCACTTTTTGGTGGAGGTAATAAAAAATAATTCAATATAACAACAACTCTTTGTAATTTTAAAAAGAGCATCCAGTTTTGCTTCTCTTCATGGCCCGATGTCTAACCAAAGAGATATTTTTGTGAATAAATCTTTAAATCTAAGATGATGCAGTAAGAAAGTTTGGGGTTCAAAACTCAGGTTGGACCTTGTTGCATGGAGACTGCATGTTCTTCTCATGCATGGAGGGGGGGGGGTTTCTCTCTAATCTGGTTTCCTCCCACAATCCAAAAAACATGCATGTTAGGCTAACTGGTGACTCTAAATTGACCGTAGATGTCCCTTGTTTCTTCCTGTCCATCTTTACCAAGATGGTTTCGCATTATTGGAGCATATTTGTAGTTTTTTGATATCTCTAAATCAATATTTCAATCTTTTGGCAGTGTTGACGTTCTCAAAGTTTTACCAAATGACTGCAAAGGCTCAAAGTTCAACTGTCCGAGCTGTAAGGTAGAGCTCATGGGGTATGCCAGGGGGTATTTTTGCACAAAATGTCCGACACATGTCACCGTCTTTTGTCAATGTTTTTGAATGGCTTCGGCTTGTTTACCGGCTCACATCGACCTGTTACCGCTTTTATCGTGAAATAAATTGGAGCTCTAATATTCTCTGCTTTTCTCAAAATATCATGATGCTCAACTGTAGCCGAGCTGAAACAGTACAACCTTCTGAACCTGATCAAGTAAAACCATCTATCCATCCATTTTCTTCACCCGCTTCTCCATTCTGGGTCGCGGGGAGCTGGTGCCTATCCCCAGCAGTCACTGTGCGAGAGGCGGGGGACACCCTGGACAGGTCGCAAGTCCATCGCAGGGCCACATATAGGAAAACGAGACAAACCAATCACACTCTCACTCACACCTAGGGACAATTTTAGAGTCATCAACTAACCTAACATCCATGTTTTTGGTCTGTGGGAGGAAACCGGAGTACCTGGAGGAAACCCACGTGTGCACAGGGAGAACATGCAAACTCCACCCAGAAAGGCCCAAGTAAAACTAAAACCTTCCAAAACAAATCTTTTGTGTGAAACTCCAAAGTTTTTTAACTTATCTTAACACTTCTGCAAACACACACACAAGTTTTCTTGATATGCTCTCGTCTGATAAGAAGAATATTCTGTTTCAGAAATCACTGTGGTACCTGGTAATAATCAACATAAAATGAAAAAAATATGATTCCAGCTCAAAAACCCATTTTGCTGAGTAGAATATGAATTAATGGGTAGATGAATAACTCTTTAATAGTCAGTTTGCTAACTCTAAATTAAATCCAGCTTGCAGGTTATTTACAAATTTGTGCTTTACAATTTCTTTAATAAAAACACCTAATCACGCTGCTTTGCTTACATCAGACAATTTAGCTGCAACACGTTTTTATTTCTGCTTCATTACAAAACACTTCTGTATGTGTGGTGCTACTGTATATAAAAATACACATTTCCTAAACAAAACACAGATCACCTCATCTGATGAATAGCTGTATCTTGAAGCTTTACGATCCAAGATTCATTTGTTTCATCTGTTCAAAAGCACAGCTACCTGTCTGATATAAAACCTATTTTTTTTCCAACATTTTCTGTCAAACTTCAAGTTATTTTTATTATCTTTCTTTTCATTTTGTCAGTTGATTTTGCTCTTTCTTTTAGAACTTTATAGATTTTGATAAGCGCTCTTTTTTTCCCCCCCGGTCCAGACTTAACAGATGGTTGTATCAACAAACCAATCAAAACCTTTTGATTTTTTTTTTTTTTCTTTTGCAATTCTCAAGTGTTTAGCGATCACTTTAAGAATAGGCCATGCGTCGTTACAAGACTTTGGTATTGATCTCTCAATCAGCGTCTCCTTTTGGGGCTTTCAGAAGTGGTTCACAATGATGTTTGAATTTCTGAGCACTCGCTTCCAGCCTTCTGTTAACGCTCATTGGCAGTGAAAGCAGGACTAAATGGGGAATGAAACGATTTCTATCAAAATCACAAATCTATTCTCACTCTGATTCATCTGTACAGCTTCATAGCGGGGGCAGCTTGTCCATTTAAACAAACGAGGCAGAGTGTGCTGCAAATACAAACTGACAAAATTGGTTGTACAATCTGTGATGCTCACTAGTCACATTCAAATTGACAGGAAGCAAATTAAATCTGTGCCACGATAGATTTTAGCTGCTGTAATCTGTTTCTGAGATTGGTCAACTGACCTCCTCTCCTTTGCGGGTCAATTGTGTCCATCTCTGCACGTTCATGTAACAGTGATTGATGATCAACTCTGACAAGTCGCAGTGTTTTGTTTTCACAAGAGAAAGCAGGGTTTCGTCTGAGCTGCATGTGGGATAGTACGTCTCTTCGAACGAGAAATAAAATATGCAATAATATTTCATATTCAGACAATGCTGTCGACAAACAATATGATTAATTCACACAGTTACATTCTCTGAGCAGAAAGCAAGGTGGTGTTTAATGCAGACGCTGCCTGTATTTAGTGTATTAAATAATGCACTAACCGGCCATTCTCTGATCCTTCTCTTCAAAAGACAGTTTGATGAGAATTTTAATTCAATTTCTCACAAGATCAGTACACAAAAATTACTAAAATGATTACAACAAGTCCATATATTTTTGCACAAGGTAATTTAACCAAGCAGAACTAACTAACATTATGTTAAGTAGCACGTGACAAAGTAAAAACGTATGTTTGCGGCTCATCGTAAATACCAACAACCAATCCATTGGCGTTCTCGGGTATTTCATCTACATCCTGTGGTCATTCCTTCTTAATATTGCGTTTACGCCTCCTTTTAATGTTCAAAACTGAAGCCAGGAGATCCTGTTTTACAGCTATGTTGTATTTGTGGAGCCAGAGTCCAAACGCTAGAGATGTGGGTCTTTAAAGAGATGCTCTGGTCATTTTTAAAGTTATGTTCAGTCAAATAGTTGTCAATAGTTGGTACCTTATCAGCTGTAACAGTCAATGAGCATGGATTATAGAGACAAGGGCATAAGTTTTCCTTCAGGTTAGACTAAAAGCTAACAAAATGGACTCTGTCTTATAATTTTTCAAGATTATAAATACAACTTTTTCAAAGAAAAGACATACTGGTGTGAAAGAAAACTACCTTGACAAATATTAAACCTCAACACTTTTGTTTAGTCAGTAGCTGCTATGACTACTTTAATGTTTGTGTGATAACTGGTCACACCATGTGGACGGACCAGTCTGCCTGATCAGCACATCTAGTCAATTAAAAAGTTTTAACCTGTTGTAGATTTACTTCCAATGATTACTCTCTGAGAGTTTCATTAAAATCCTCCAGTGGTTTACGAGATTTTGACAACAAGACGGACAAACGCACGCGCGCACACAAACAAGCAATTACATTATGTCTGCCTTTCACGGCGGCAGACGATAAATAACAAGCCCGATTAACATAGATCGCAAAGTTCTCTAACATATGCTGCACAAGCTCCTTTTCTCCCCAATAAACAATGCAATAATAGAAAAGTTCATACAATTTTACATGTTAAAATGGTGGGAAGAAGAGCTGCAGTAGGTAAAGTTCAGCTCTTTGAGTATAAGTCGAGTTGAGTGATAAAATAAGATTATGGATAGTTGGGTGAGTTGTATACATCCTGCAACATTTTCCCTGCAGTACTCTCAACATTGATTTACAACAGTCATCAATCCGCCCTCCCCGAGTTGGAGAAACTTTCACATTTGGCTGACTTAAAGTGGTATTATTGTGGGAGGCCTGGTGTGGATTGAGCTCCTGGGACTCGAGATGCAGCAGTGCTTCGTTCTTCTACACACTCCCGGAGTAGAAGTGGCAACAGGACGAGGATGAAACACTGTATCGGGGGAGATGCCCCCTTCGTGACCTGCTTCTCAAGCCATCGATATCACTCACGGGCTTCCAGACCGGCCCATGGATCTTCCTGATTGAATTCCCTCTGTTCCTAACAGATCCACTGCTGTTGGCGAGCTTGCAAGCAATAAGGACATTATTCAAGTGGATGAGTATTGATATGGATCATCTTGCCATGTTTTCCCTTAGATGAAGATTTGACTGACTTTGCATGAAAATTCTGTAAACTAAATAAAACTTTGAGTATCATAAATCACCTTTTTTTAATTATGACCTGCTCCTACTCAGTTTGTTTTGTGCATGTGTATGTGAGCTTGTGCGTTTGACAGGTGCCGGCAACCCATGTGATTTATCCCACAGTAAAACACTTGTTATGCAAAGCACTTATTAAAGCGTCAGCAGGGAGGATCGATAAACCATTCTTTACGACAACAGCTTAAGAAAACCTGGTCACGCAGAGACACTGTGCAGTGGTTTACTGTGATATATATAAACAGCGTCGCAGGGTCAAAATTAATTTACTGATGTGAATGTGAGAAACGCCATGCCAATAAAACAACAGGGAGAAACTATTATGATTCAGCTTGCCTGGCTGTCTGTAAACATAAATAGTAAAAACATCATTAGAGGCTTAGAAGGGAAACATCAATTATAACGATTATTAGCAATGGAGAGCTACAGGACTGCAGAGGTACGAGAGAAAAAGCTCATGGGGATCTAATAACTTCCAGCAAAGAATGTCTGTGAATCGTCTCTGTGAGCCGAGTACATAAATGTGTGTGTTTATAAAAAAAATGAAAGGGGTGAAAGAGAAATACACAGTTCTAATTTATAGTTTTCTCAAAATCCATGGCTGGAAACTAATTTTTAAGTTTAACACAGTCCGTTAATGGTCACGAAAACGTGCTCTTCCGACTGCATTATGTCTCCTCCATTTAAAAAGCTGCTCACCAGCAAACAGGAACGAACCGATGATCAAAAGGTTTGACAGGTTTAAAAAAAAAAAAAACCTGCCTCGGCTGAACTTTTCACGGTCGGCAGCTGTCTGAGACGTTTTCCTGTGTTGCCGTTTCCATGGTTTTCAGGAAAAGTTTCTGACAGGTGCAAAACGATTCTAAGGCACAGAGTATTCAACACCTTATTGGAAGGGAAAATCTGATAGTTGACAGAACAATAAGGAACCATCATATTACTTTAAAAAAAAAGCCTGTCTTTGATAGATCTTTTTCTAAATAACAGTTTAAACACACATTCAGCGATTCCTCTGAGTGCATTATATTCATTAAAGGGCGGGCAATAATGTAATTACTTGTGTTTGTTTAGGTCTGCCTTCATTTCTTTTGGCCATTCGGTCTCTTGAACCAGTAGATTAATTTGAACAAAACTCTCAAAGTAATCACTGGATGTGTTAACTTTTGAAGTCAACCAAATTCAACATGGACTCCACTATTCATTGACCCTTGAAAACAAACAAAAAAATGTATATTTTCATAAAATAATTGTAAGATATACCTTTACAACTGATTAAATGTTGGAGTCAATCCAATTCAATATGGTTGCCAAAGCTAATTGGCCCTAAAGAACAACAAATGTGTATAACGCCATCAATTTTATAGACGCTGACCTATAAATAGGTGTGGTAGTAGCTGACAGTTTTCCCCAACACAGTCTGAGCGCTAACAGATTATATCACATCTCATCTTGAGACAGTTTGTGTGATCATACCAAACGTTTTTCAAAGGATAAAGCTCCATTCATTCTCAGAGTACCTTTGTTTAAATGCTAAAGCAATCCTTAATTGATGACCCAATGATTGCCACAGATATATCTGGAAATGAATATGCTCATTCTTTTCAAAATGTAAGGTTTCTTGCTCTTAAAGTTTGTGGTTTTCCATGTCAGAGAAGCACAGACCAGTCACCTTTAGGCTGGCTTTGATTGGAGAGTTTAAACAGGAGCAAACGTTCCTCTTTATTGTCCTCTGCCCTGAAGACTAATGATAATTTAACTGTTCATTGGCAATGTCTCAGTTATCTGCAGGACACACCACAAGCTCCAGAGCATTTTCTCGTTTTGGCAAATTTATTTAAAGATACAGCAGCCAATGAGCCTGCAAATTGCTGATATGTTAACTCAGAGTGTGTTACAGTCATTTTCACTTGAGATCTTTTTGAATTTGGTCCCATGTTAATGTCAATGATCAGTTAAAAGGCCAAAACATAAGAAAGATACAGTGACAAAAAAATTAGGTCTATCAAAGAAGAAAATCATGGAACATGAAGTTGTTTTAGCTTGTAAAAGCTACTATTAAACGTAGAACTAATGCTGTTTAATGAGCTGCTGGGTCCATTTCAGCAATCAATGATCATCTCTTAAGGTCCCTTATCGATTTTTCTTTGCATATTTTGGAATAATTTGATTAGTCGGTGCTTTCTAGCTTGTTACGTTATTTGAAGACAAATGATGTGCGAGTTTCCAAATTAAAATGAAAGCAGGGAGAAGTTCCAAGATTTACCTTTTTTTAAAACTTTGGAAAAGAAGAAGAACCCATCAGCCCCAGTCCACTGAACAGAAATATTTTCATGAATGCATTTTTTAAACAAAATGCATCTCATTTCAACAACATGAAACAGGATTTTTACAGTATGCTTGTCGGGGGTGAGTTTTTTGACCGGTTACTAGCTAAAAAGTTGCATTTAAAAGGAAAAAGTGTAAAAGAGATGAACAGAAGATGTACCCAACTCTGCTTGATGACAAGCTGACACATTTGTCTTTCTTCCAAGACAGTTTCACAAACCGCTGCAATGCACTGCAAAGCTAAATAAAACATTTTCAATCAAATCTACTCAGATGATATGTAGGAGGACCCAAAACAAAATACAAAATTTCTTCCACAAACATGCAGACGAAACTGGAGACTAAATGAGACCAACAGAATATACGCCCAGGTCTACCAATAACAACGCCAACATTTTTCATAAAAAGCTGCAATTCTACACAACTATCTAAAATTATTTCCAAGCAGATCTACTCAGGGAATATTTAGGAGGACGTAACACAAACGCTCTGTTGTTTCAAAGTTGAAAAACTGCTTTGTTGAGTGTTGCACAACTAGTATCAGTTTTCCACTGGTTCGTTTCAGATTTAAAATCCTCCATTAATATTGATAATCTTGCTATTGTTTAAATGGTATTTAAAATCAGAGTGAACTACAGTGTCATTTTTTGTGTGTGTGTGTGTGAGTACTAAATGATCCAAAGACAGATCTGGTCAAAATGCAACAACTCCTCTGATTTTCTTCTTTCATCTTTAAAATAAGCTCGGACAAAGATTTGGCTGACATTTACTTAAGTGCTGAATAAATGCGTAACTATTAATAACCTTAATTTGAGCTCTAGTGCATCTAATTCGTGTTTTAAAAAAAGTCATGTCACTGTTCTTCTAGAAAGCGTATTTGCATTCTGTCGCTCAGAGATTATACATTTTTATCAGAGTGGGCTCCAAACTCCCCAGGTGAGTGATTTGACATTTTTTTCTTGTTGTTCCAACAGTAAAGATAAAACCATCATCCATATGAAGTGTTAAAGATTAAAACATCCCTTCCAAGCAGATGTTTAATTGAAGGTTCTGAGTTTTAGGACTTTGCTATTACAAATGTTGGCCACAACAAGACAGTTGGGAACGATGTTTTAAACGCAAATTATATGTTAAGAAATTCAAAAGGCCACTTAGGCCAATAAAAGCTTCAGTCACACCCGTGTGGCTGTGAAATGCAAACGCTTTTAACTTCTCTGCAGGAGACGAGCTGCAGGAAAATGTCACTGGACTTTGGGGAAGATGAAATGTTGCCAAAAAAAAAAATAAATTCTTTAAAGCTCGGAAATGTCTCGAGCACACCGTTCAGACTCATCTCGGAGGAGCAGAATGTGAATCTTACAACAATGGAGGGAAAAACATCACGATGGATTGTTGTGACAGTAAACAGCAGCGGTTCCCAAACTGGGGTCCACATAATTCTTAAGAGAGCACAAGATCAAGGTTTAGATAGTGATCAGACATAAATGAGTTTCATTTTCAGAAATTTGCTTCATTTATTTAAGTGCTCAGTCTACAACTAAAACAGTTAATTGTTGCATTCTTGCTTAAAAAAGACCAACGGTTTTACTTTTACATTTTCACACAGTTGAAGTAGATTCTTTGTTTAGCTAAATTTTTACATAGGCGATAACACACTGGTCTAACCCTGATCCGCAACATGTTGAGCACAGAACATAAATGCATCAAGCCATGATGGAACAGCTGAAGCACTTTAGGGCCTACTTGGGACGGATTCGCTCAATGAATTTCTGAGTATGAACATGCTTTGAGACCAAAAACTGTCCTGTTTTTTCAGCGTTTGTTGATACATCTCAAAATAAAGAATCCACATCGCTAGCCTCAAGGATGCGGATCACTTCAGAAATTAAGAGCATGATCACTGCATCATAAAATATATATTTCTGGGATAAGTCATACAAAGGCTTTGGATTGTTAAAGAAAACTGTTTGTTTGGCTACAAGAGTAGCCAAACAAACAGTTTTATTTTACTCTCTAATTCAGGATTAGATACCTTAAAAACAAGTTAAAAAAAAAAGTTAAAAAACAAAAACAACTGGACTTCTATTCTGTAGCTGAAGACGTTTCGCTTCTCATCCGAGGAGCTTTCTCAGTTCAGAAATAGAGAGTGTGGAGTTGAGCTTTTAAAGCTGAGATGTGATGTAAACTGGATTGCTTGCAAAT